>NC_142569.1:29477500-29632222 GCF_041283825.1 Pyrus communis
AAAGCTCACAAAACAAACTAATTAGCAAAGCTTTTCTTATTTAGCTCTAGGCTTTGTTTTTCCTTGGATGATATACAATGCTTGGGGACTTGGGTATTTATAGCAAACCAAATGAAAGCTACACCACACACTTAATTAAACTAAGTTTATTTGCTACCACACAAAACACATTAATTGCACCTAATTATGTTGTCTTCCACACAACCTTACCTAACTTTGCAATTGTAAGCAATTACATCATCAAACTAGATATGGACTTGGGCTTTAGATTGGGTTGTGGATTACTTATTGTTTTGGGTTGACATTGATTCTCAACACAATACATATTTTACACTAACTTTGGGTTTCCCACAAATCGTAATCTTACGACTTTGAAAAGAAACTGCATTGTGTTGTTCGTACAATTGAAAGCACAATCGAAAATCTCAAACCCAACAGAGATAAAAGCATTGCCAGCATAACAATATTGCAAATTTCACCAAGAAAATAGAAAAGCAAAGGACTTGGAAAAAAGAAAAATGGAGCAAATCAACCGGGAATTAAAATTTGGTCATAAATGGAACATCAAATATGGATTCAGGACAGAAAGTTAGAGATTGAAATAAAATTAGATCTGGTGGGAATTAGGATTGTGGGTTGAGATCACCTGTTGTTGCCTAGCGACCTGTTCGCGAAGCCGGGTGGCTTGCTATCTGATAGCTTCCATTCGAAACTGAAGGGCCAAATCTGTCGAGTGTTTGGGGTCTCCACCAACAGAAATTGTACGAAAGCGAGAGAGTTGTTTGAGATTTCAAATAAAGTGTTACGAACTTGCTTTGGAAGAGCTGCTTGAACTTTTGGTTGTGTGCGTGCAGAGTTCATCTATTTGAACTCAGATTTGTTTTCGAGAACTTTAATGAAAAACTTTCGGTGTGGTTTAATTTAACGAAAAATTACATTTTTACACTAAAAAGTCAATTATGATACTATTTACTTTACCTTTTATTTTATTCTTATCGTTAATACTCAAAGTTTTCTAATCATTTTCATTAGTTTTTCTTTTGTTTTTATTCTTTATTTTGAATGTGTTGTTACGTAGATGGAAATCATGGAATCCAAATGAAAAAATAGGAATGGAATTGTTTTTGAAATTTGAATAAAATATAAGGTAAATTAGGATTAAATAGGAAAATATTAACTTTAAAGAAAAATACCAAACCAACCTTTTTATTTGGATTAACCACGCTTTGTGGGCTAAGACAATTACAACAATTATATATGTACATTTTTGCCCCCAGTGCACATGAGTCAAGGCCCAATATCATAGGCATTGAAATTCTCATGCAAAAAGCTGAATTTTTTTACCTCCGGTCACCTTAGTTGGTGGTGACTTCAGACTTGTTTGGTATTATTAAGAATATTTGTTTTTGTAGGAGAAATCCACTTAAGATTCTAATGGGCTAGGTTATGTAAATCCTTATGGGTTGAGGAGTACTTAAATTCCAAGTCAAAAGACTTAAGATTATTCATCCAATACAATTATAATTCTATATAGTATCAATCGTTTAAGTTTCCCCTTCCTAGTAAACCCTAGCCCTCTTTCTTTTGTCTTTCCCTTTTTGTTGTCCCCTTGCATTTTTTTCCATTTTTTGTCCCTTATTGTTGACCCCTTAGATTATTTTCCACCTTGTGCCGTGATCCCTTTTTTTCCCCTTATTGCCTTCCCCCCTCTTCCACCATGACTGCTTAAACCTCTACCCTCACTGGATCTTCTCTCTCTGGTTCTATCGTTGCTCACTTTCTAAAACTCATTCATTCCAACCACCTACTTTAGCTTAGTCAGATGAAGCCATTTCTTTTGGGTCACAATTTATTTGGTTATGTTGATGGCATGATTATGGCCCTTGCTGCTACTCTTCCTGTTGCAAAATGCCAGCTTCCGGCACCGACCGAGGTCCTATCCTTCCCTGTAATGAGACGAAGGAAGCGAAGCGGGCTGCTTGTCTTGCCTCGAGCCCATAGAGAGAGGTACTGCTCTGGACTAGGATGGTGCTGCTCTGCTTAAAACTAGGCTAGGAAATGGGCCTCCCCCTCTACTCTAGGGTGCGTGGTTTCAGACTGATTAACTGGTTGTCAACTATTTAACTTCCATTCTCTGAACTTATTTTGTCTCTCACCATTGGCAAAACTTCCTCTAAGGTGATTTAGGAAGTCATCATGCCCACTTTTATTAGGATTCTCTTGCTCATGCTGCTAACCTTTGCTTTCAATTACTGGAACTTTAGAAGTAAGGGCATGTTCTCTTCCCTGGCCCGCAGCAACCTGCTACCTATCAGGCCCAAGGTGTTGATCCTATCTAACTACATCCACAATAACAGAGTGGCCGAAATCCAGGCCGTGGCTTCAACCCACGCCCAAGTGGCTAGAGCCACGTTGGTCGAGGACACGGTGGTAGTGGTGGCTAGCAACCCAATTATTTGGGTTGTAACCCCCCCCCCCCCCCACCCAACCTCAACAAGGTATTCTCAGTGTTCCTCCTGGTTTTTGGTGTAATGTTTGCAACTCACCTGGTCATCACATCTCTACTTGCCATCATTGTCTTGCTCCACCTTTTGCGGGTTATCATGCCTATTCCTCTAGCGCAACTCATGATCCCACCTGATATTTTGATACGAGCATTACTTATCACATGACTAGCAATGGGGCTGTTTTTCCCGACCCCACCCTTTATAATGGTAACGGGGCTTATCTTCCTATTACTCACACTTAGTCTTTTCCTATTATTTTAGGTTCCCATAAATTCCAATTAAATAATGTTTTATATGTTCCCTCCTTTAGGAAAAATCTTATTTTTGCTTCTTAGTTTACTAAAGATAATTTTGTTGTTGTTACTATTCATCATTTTGGCCAAGTGATCTATGATTGTTACGTTAGTTCTCTGTTGTTTCAGCGCCGATGTGAAGTTCATCTTTATCCAGTGTCTCCATCTCAGCCGTTTGCCTTCCATGTCGAGTCTTCTTCCCTATGGCACTCTCGCCTTAGTCATCTGTCTTCTAAAGTCTTATCTAAGTTGTCGTTAGGTTTTTTCTCTAAATTAAATAATGCGTTTTGTCAGCCTTGTGCTCTCTCTAAATCGCACTAACTATTTTTAATTCTAATAGTTATTCCTTCGTTTCCATTTTTATTTGATTCACTCAGATGTTTGAATGTCCTTTACTCTGTCTATTTCTGGTTTTCATTATTATGTATTATTTACATATGATTTAGCGTTATCTTGGTTTTTCTAATGCGAGCCAAATCAAAAAATTTTATGCACTTTGAATCCTTATATAATTTGGTTTGGAATATCTTTATAACTCTTTAAAACCTTCTGTCATAAAACTGGGATTGTTCATCGTGTGTCATGCCCCCACACTTCATAACAAAATGGTCTCCCAACCATAAATATCGTCCATCTCCACTGTCACCCGTTTTCTTCTTCACACTGACGATGTCGACTTATCTCTTTGGGTCAAGGCTGCCCTAACTGCAATTTTTCTTATTAATCTTCTTCATTCCTCTGGTTTGGGTTGGTCTAGTCCTTATTTTAGGCTTTATGGTCACCAACTTGATTTGTCCACCCCACATACGTTTGGTTATGCATGTTACCCACAATTAGGTGTTTATAGCACTAACAAATTGGAACCCCATTCCAAAGAATGTGTTTTTGTAGGTTACAACTTGCAATTCAAGGGATATCATTACCTTGGCCCCATCACCAATCAGATTTACATATTCTATCAAGTCATGTTTGACAAGACAACCTTCCCTCTTGGTTGCATTGCTGCCCCTACAGCCCAGTCCCAGATTGTTCTTTTGACATTAGAGACCAATAGTACCCCTCTCTGTGGAGCCTATATGCTTGTCCCAATCTTGTTGTCATCGCAACCCAATGACATCTAGCCAACTTCTCCAACCCAACCTGATAGTCAGCCAGATTTATCCAGCGTCTCTTGTCTCTAGTTGTCCTTGCTATGTCCCATTTTCACACGACTGGCTTACGTTGGCCCATCCCTCTAGTCCAGAACTTCTGCAGGCCTCAAGTTCTGACAGCTAAATACCGTTGTAGACCTCCAATTCTTCCAGCATGTATTCTAAGCCCATCCTTCTTCCAATACCATAACTCGCCCCAGCTGGTCCCTCTTCTCTTCACCCTATAACTACTCGTTTGTGCACTGGTCACTCTTGACCCAAGCAATTCTACGATGGTACCATTCGTTACGCGTTACCTCATGCTCTCACTATCTCCATCTTAAACCCACATGTTTTACATGGTCTCTTGTTCCGTCCCATCCTTCTCAAAATCTAGTTAGTTGCAAATGGGTTTTTCGGATTAAGTTTAATGCAGATGGTTCCATTAATCAATATAAGACTCGTTTGGTTGTAAAAGGCTTTCATCATCAATATGGGTTTGATTATAATGAGACGTTCAGTCCAGTTGTTAAGCCTGTCACTGTCTGAATTGGTCTCAGTTTATACTCATAGGTGGTCCATTCGTCAATTTAACGTCAAAAATGCTTTTCTCAATGACTATTTATATGAGGATGTGTTTATGGTCGCACCGCGGGATTTATGGATCCTTAGCTCCCCCATCATGTTTGCAAATTACACAAAGCACTTTATAGCCTCCAATAAGCTCCACGTGTTTGGTTCCAGCGATTTAGCACCTTCATTATTCATCAGGGCTTTGTTCGGAATCTTGCCGATCCCACATTGTTCACTTTTCATCATGGTACAACGTATGTTATTTTATTATTTTATGTTGATGATATTATGCTCACTAGTAATGATTCTATGGCTCTTCAGCTATTCATGGATCCTTTGGGTCATGAGTTTGAAATTAAAGACCTTGGTCATTTTCACTAATAATAATTTTGTGGCTCTTCAGCGGTTCAGCGGTTCATCCTACTTCAGTTAGTCTTCACTTATCTTAAACCAAGTATGTTATTGATTTACTTAAGCGAACGAATATGACTGATTTTAAGCCCGACGACACTCTCATTGCTTGACATGCTCAGTTGTTTAATCAGGATGGCACATCATTATTAGATCCTATTGAATTTCATCATTTCTTGGGTTCTCTTCAATATATTACTCTAACTTATCCAGATATTGCATATGCGGTTAATCACATCTCTCATGTCATGTCTCATCTTACACAGATACATCTCACTATCGTTATACGCATCATCTTCTATGTTAAGGGCTCAAGGGAACAAGGTATATCCTTCCGTCGCTCTTCTGGTCCTCCTTTACCTCATGGTGATTCTGATGCTAATTGGGTCGAATGTTCGGACACTCATCAGTCCACTTCAGGGTTTCTTATTTTTCATGGCTCGAATTTGATTTCTTAGAGTTCCACTAAACAACCAACCGGCTTTCAATCTAGTGCATAATTCGAATATCATGCCTTGGCTCATGCTTGTGGCAAACCCGTCTGGTTATCTTATGTTCTTCGTGAGCTCCATTTTCCAGTAACTTCACCCATATTATGATAATCTTAGTACTACTGACATGGATGCCAACTCGGTCTTTCATGCTCAAATGAAACATATTAAGCTTGATTATCACTTTGTTCATGAACGGGTGAAGATGGGTACTCACAAAGTCTAGTTTATCCCTTTTGTTAATCAGCCTGCGGATGTTCTCACTAAAGGGTTCTCCAAGCCTTGCTTTGCATTTTTTCGTTCCAAACTTGTATCTCCAAGACTGCCAAGTTTGAGGGGGCTGTTAGTGCAGGAGAATCCACTTAGTATTCTAATGGGCTAGGTTATGTAAACCCCTATGGGCTTAGGATTACTTGTACTCCAATTCAAGAGACTTGTATATATTTGAACCTTGTGAGATTATTCATTCAATATGATTATAATTCTACAACAACTCTTAAGAACCATTTTCTTTAAAGTTCAAAAACTTGTTTGGTATGAAATTCATAATTGTTTTTAAACTACAATAAGAACTTTTAAATTCAACAGAGATAAAGATGTGAGAGGGCAGAGAGGAAGATGAAAGAGAGGAGGAAAGAAAAATAGGAGAAAGAAATATAATGACAACTTACCAACTCAACTACATTAACTTGTTTGTACATCTTTATGTTTTATAATGTTTATATCATCACTATTTGTTGAGAATAATGGATGCATTCAAGTCACTGTTCAACAATGATATCAAAATAATAACACTAAAATGTAATTTTTTTCCCTCCTTAGTCATATTTGTTGTGAGAATTATTTATTTTCTAGAGTTTTTGAAAAGAAGAAAATTCAATTTACATTATTTTTTAAAAGGTCATTGCTCCATAGTGAAATGAGAGTGAGAATGTTTTTAACAAATCAACTCATACATGTAAATTTAAAAGTTACAATTGCTTAGCACAAGTGTGTTTTCTTTTTTATCGAGTGTCTAAATTATCATTACTAATCGTTGATCATTTTTTTCTCATATATATATATATATATATATAAAATTAAAATGGAGAGTTTTTGACATTTGCATGATTTTTTTGAAAGTCATTGTTGGACAGTGAAATGAGAGTAAATTTGTTTAGACCTGATTTTACACCATTGGTCTAAGCGATCGAGGTCGTTGAGAGAGCATGGCTCCTAATCATTGGATGAATAATGAAGATAATTTTGTTATTGTTAAAAGATAATATTATGGTTTTTATCGTAGTAATTATCTTTTAATTATCTTAGCATTATATCTTCGAACAAGTACGGTTCGAGTGAACTTGGGATTGCTGCCATCAGATTGGGGGAACATGATATATGAGGTTTGAAAAGTCATGATGCATGGGTGGGATGAAATTATGAGATGGTGATAATTAAAAATGAATTTAATATTCATTTAGATAAAGCCTAGGAACATAGGTTTTTCGGAAGGCTAGGTTTTTAATGCATGTTTCTCAGGTTGGTGCTGTGAAGATGGGTGAAGGAAAGCAAGTGGTGAAGCCACGTCACCAAAGATCAAATGCAATCCTTTAAAGATCAAGTCACGTCAGATACATGGGAATTTGAAATAGGACTTTACTCGAGGATCAGGCCGTGCAAAGCAAGTACTTCAATCCTATAAATACAGATGCAATGGTAACGGAAAAAGACCCCTCCAATTCAACACATAATTGCCTTGCGTAAACCTCTCAAACACTTTGAGATTTTTTATTTTCTTTTTTCCGCCAACACATCTTCAGTTTGGATAAATAGCACTGTGAAGGCAACCGGCGAATATCTTCAGTTTGGATAAACAACATTGTTGCCGTAGAATCAGTCGACCGAGGAGCACCTTCAGTTTGGATAAACAGCACCGCGTCGAGGCCAACTGGTTACCTATCCAAGTCTTAGTCGAGAAGGGTTTCCGAATCCTTATTGGCAAGGGTCAGCTTATTAGTCTTCTCAGCGAAGTAAGGTGTTACAAGTTACGACATTCGGCACATTGAATGCAAAGTGATTTTACGATTGGATATTCACAAGTGAGTTTCAGAGTTCGGCATTCTGACGGCCGAACCACATTTACCATCAAGATATACATCTCCTTTAAGTACTTGTGTCCATATAGTCTGGTGTCGATTCGACGTGCTTATACTCTCACGAATATAATCACTGTGATCGAATCTAGCGCCTACGATTCGTGAACTTCGCAGAACTAGCAGCCTTGTCTTCACATGATATATCAAGAGCTCCTGTTACCCTGCAAGAGCAATGGGTAAATGAAGATAGGGCTCGATTTAATGCCTGGCTAAATGGAGAATATTTTCCTTACGTTTTCGACTATAAATTGATTCTATTTGAGGAATGGTTGGTTGAAAAGACCGGGGGGCAATTTTCCGCTCCGACCGTAATCAGACATCGGCCTAAGAAAATTGTTAATTTGACCGAAGAACAAAGGCCACCTATTTTTTAGGTTGAGACTGAAAGTGTGGTAGGCCTAGAAGAAAATGTTCATGTTTCTGAGCTAAAAATTGACTCAAAAAATGATTCATCAGAGAAGTGTTCCAATGACGAACAAGACCAATACACGACTTCAGACCATTAAACCACATCAATTGATATGGTACTTGGAGACATGGTTTTAGACGCCGAAACTACACCACTCGATATGATTGTTGATGATAAAGCCGATATGGAGAAATCCCGTTCGGCTAAGTTGTTCGAGTTGAAAGCTAAAATTGGCGAAATTATTATGCTTAGGGGGCATAATAATTGTCCAACACATTCGGTGGCCGATGGTAAACAATCTTACGTCAAGTTAGAAATATTTGGAGAAAATTCTTTATTCGGCCTAGAGCGAAATCAATTTGAGAATTTTGGTATTAAAAGATCTCGGCTTGGAATAAAGCATCGTTGGCCTCCTTCTATTTATGATTCAGCCACTTTTATTTCCATTTGCTAAATTATTTTCTTAACCATTCGGCCTCTTGGCTGATACTTAAGAAAATAGGGGGGGCAACGAGCATTAAGCCCTCATACAACAAAAAAAAAAAGAAAAAAAAAAAAGGGAAATAACTTTCGGCTGTTTAGGCTGAGGCCTAGAAAATCAGGAGGATGCTATGATGGCCATAACGTTGGCCGATTATTAAAATAAAAAAAAAACCTGGTGCCGTGTGCAGTCGGCCGCAGGCCAATGCATGTGATTATGCATAAGGATTTGGTCAAGACAAACATTTTAGCCGAAGTCGAGAGTAAGTCGAAAAAGTTGAGGAAAGTGGGTTGAAAAGTAAGATCAATAAATACCTTTAAACCTCAAGTCATGGTTCAGTCGCCACTTGGTTTACCTTTTTCGACCTTTTCGATGTGATAGCCAAGCTACCAGGCTTGGTCGTGTCAAATAACTTGCTCCTCCGCTAGGCAAAATGATTACTTTCCTTAACTATTCGGCTTACGAGCCAAAGCTCAAGGAAACTGGGGGGCAATGTTTGGACCTGATTTTACACCATCAGTTCAAGCGATCGAGGCCGTTGAGAGAGCATGGCTCCTAATCATTGGATGAAAAATGAAGATAATTTTGTTATTGTTAAAAGATAATATTATGGTTTTTATCGTAGTAATTATCGTTTAATTATCTTAGCATTATATCTTCGAACAAGTACGATTCGAGTGAACTTGGGATTGCTGCCATCAGATTGGAGGAACATGATATATGAGGTTTGAAAAGTCATGATGCATGGGTGGGATGAAATTATGAGATGGTGATAATTAAAAATAAATTTAATATTCATTTAGATAAAGCCTAGGAACATAGGTTCTTTGGAAGGCTAGGTTTTTAATGCATGTTTCTCGGGTTGGTGCTGTGAAGATGGGTGGAGGAATGCAAGTGGTGAAGCCACGTCACCAAAGATCAAATGCAATCCTTTAAAGATTAAGTCACGTCAGATACATGGGAATTTGAAATAGGACTCTACTCGGGGATCAGGCCGTGCAAAGCAAGTACTTCAATCCTATAAATACAGATGCAATGGCAACGGAAACCGGCGAACATCTTCAGTTTGGATAAACAACATTGTTGCCGTAGAATCAACCGACCAATGAGCACCTTCAGTTTGGATAAACAGCACTGCGTCGAGGCTGACTGGTTACCTATCCAAGTCTTGGTCGAGAAGGGTTTCCGAATCCTTATTGGCAGGGGTCATCTTATTAGCCTTCTCAGCAAAGTAAGGTGTCACAAGTTAATACATTTGGCACATTGAACACAGAGTGATTTTACGATTGGATACTCACAAGTGAGTTTCAGAGTTCGACATTCTGACGGCCGAACCACATTTACCATCAAGACATACATCTCATTTGAGTACTTGTGTCCATATAGTCTGGTGTCGATTCGACGTGCTTATACTCTCACGAATATAATCACTGTGACCGAATCCGGCGTCGACGATTTGTGAACTTCGCAGAACTAGCAGCCTTGTCTTTAGGCTCGAGAAACCAAAGGTCGAGACTTGTTCCTTCCTCGGTCGCAATTGCAAGATCAAGAAGTCAGTAACTCGCTTAACGCAACATCAACAAATTGTACTCCTCAGCCAACTCGGCCAACGAGTTGGCACGCCCCGCATCAACCGAATGATGTAGTTAGCTCATTAGTTACTCAGCATGCGCGCCACGTAGACTTTGTAATTTTTAGGGTCAATAAAACTAAATAATTATTAAAAAATGTAATACATATTACAAGGAGAAATTTTTTTAAATGTCATATAAACTTGTTCATATTTTTTAATTTGTCATATAAACTAACATTTTAAGCAATTTGTCATACCAACTTTACAAAATTATTAATTTGTCATCTCACCCTAACTACGTTAAGTTTACCATCCAATATAAGTCATGTGACTCGCACATGACTTGTGTTTAGGGTTATTTAGGTCATTTTAACATATCTTTCACAAATTTTTTACTTTTCTTTAGTACAAACACTTAAATTTTTTACTTTTCGTTAGCGCATATGCATCTACAACTTCATATATGGCACAAAATGTCAACATGTTTCTCATTTATAGAGCCCGTATGAAATTATATCTTTGTGACATGCTAAAATGCAAACTCCCATTGATGGATCATTACATATTTGAAATAACCATAAGAGAGTGCATTTCATGATCATTTCATTGCTACCGTATCAAAAATATTGTTCCATTGCCTAAGAAACCCTACAATTTTTTGTCAGATACAAATTAATAAAAGGGAAGTAATATATTAGAATGACCGAAATAAACTAAACACAAGTCATGTGGGAGGCACATGATTTATATTGAATGGAAAACTTAACGGAGTTAATGAGAGATGACAAATTAATGATTTCAAAAAGTTGGTATAACAAATTACTTAAAATTTTAGTTTATATGACAAATTGAAAAATGCATACAAGTTCATATGACATTTAAAAAAATTTCCCTATTACACATGGTGGTTTGGTATAGTGGTACAAGTGGTTGTTTTGCACATGGAAGTGTTAGGCTCAAACCCAATTGAAGGCATTTTTTAAATTATATTTTAAGTTGTTGGAAAAGTTTGTTGGTCATCGATGTTGTCGAAAAATCTTGTCAGCTGGTCGCCGAAAAAGGTAGTAGGATAAAGTTGCAGTTTTATAATTATTTTGAAGTATAATGTCCTTTTTTTTTTTTTTTTTTTTCTCTTTTTTTTTCTTTTAAAAGGGAAAAACTGGTAACGAAGTAAAGGAGTCAAGGATTGGCAATAAATCTCCTCAGGAAAGAGCCAAGGAGTCAAGTGCTGGTAATAAAACCATGTAGTAAGCAACCATGGTAGAACTGTGTTTGAAGAAGCCCTTGGGGAAGTAATCTTCCAAAACCACTGGAGTTTGCGGCTTCCAAGCCTTAAGCCCTTCTCTGCGCTCTAGCTTTGTCATCCTTGCGGTTGCTCTTAGACAGGTCTTCTCAGCGTGGCAATGAGAGCTTCTTTCTTGCCCTATACTCCTCATGTGAGCAACTTGCGGTTGCAATTTTAGTACATTTTTTCCTGTCACCAACGTCCATTCTTCATCATCATTGGTTAACAAGTTGTTAGGGAGGTCCAGGCCATTGAGGCTACTTGCTTCATTCATGGTTTTTGTTTTTCCTGCATGAACCACTTCATGATTTACCTTTGACGATCGTGGCCAAGGCTTGACTAGGGATGCACTGAGAGGCACATAATAAAAGGATCCAAACACAATGCTTGTCGTGTTTACCGTTACGACTTCCTCAAGATCTAGCTCGATTCTTCCTTCCGAGGAAAGCTTCATAATCAACTCCTTTAGTACAATGAAATTGCCCACTATATGACTGACGATGCGATGGTACTTGCAATATTTTGGATCGTTAACTCGGTTCATGTCTTACGGTCGTTTACACTCGGGCAGCTTGATCACCACTTTGTTGAGCAAATCTTCCAACAGGACAACCATATCAGAGTCGGGTAATGGGCAGGTCTTTCTTTCAATCTCTTTCAAGGTGCGTTTACGCCTCTTCTGGTCACGGGAGCTATGCTGACCGTCATTGCCTCCTTGGTGGGTTTTCTCGCAGTCTTCTCCACCTTTGGCCTAAGACTTTATCCTTCTTATAGTTAGCAATTGACTATCTCTTCCCATGGTTAGCAATGCTCAATTCTATGTCATAGGCGTAGGTAACTAACTCCTCGAAGGTCCGCGGCTTGATGCCTTGAAAAATGTAGAGTAATCCCTAATGCATTCCTTGTACACACAGTTCTATCGCAAAAGTCTCCAAGACCCTATCTTTGTAGTCGAGACTAAGAGTGCACCATTGATTAATGTAGTTGATGATTGGCTTGTCTTTCCACCTCTTTGTACTTGTGAGCTCCATCATAATGACGGTGCGACAAGTATTGTAAAAACGGTTCAAGAATTATGCTCCCTTTAATCCCAACTATTGATGGACTCGGGCTTTAGGTCCGTGTACCAATCAAATGCATTCCTCTTTAGGGAGCAGACAAATTGCTTCATTAGATAGTCTTATTTCGTCCCCACATTGATTTTTTGTCTCGATGAAATGGGGGACGTGCTGCTTTGGGTTCCCATTTCCATCAAACTGCATGAACTTAGGTGGCTGGTACCCCATCAATTTGCCTGGTGTATGGCTTCGAATACAGTTATATATACTGCAAAGTACCTCTTATCTATGCTTTGATGGTGTTCACAAACATTAACTAGAGTTGCTAGATGGTAAGAGAGTTCATGGATATAGCTTAAGTATCTAGCTTCTGGTTTTCTCTAGCCTTATCTACCTGATGCTCATCTTCCTCGCCAAACTCCTGGTCGTTTTGATTCTTCCTTGGGTAGGGACCAACTTCTTATTATATTGTGCTTTCAACCTGTCCATAAGCCTAGTAATCTGCAAGTCACTTTCTTCGACAATCCTAATCATCCTTGCAATCGCCTCATTTATCTAAGCCAACTGTTTTTCAATGAAGGTGGCGCCGGTGGACATAACTTTTGCAACCAAAGGATATGGCTCTTCTACAGACATCGAGGGAGTTTACGAAGTTTTTGTGCAGCGGTTACTAGTTAACAATTCGTGGTAGGCACCCGCACACGAGTCCACGTTTGAAGCCAGTGGCAAGAAGCGCTTCTGTGAACTTTTTGATGTTAACGAACCTTGCTTGTCGCTTTTGGGTGTCCTTATGCGTGCCACAGCAACATGCATCGGTGCGCTCAATGAGGCTAGGCTAATGATGGGTTAACGCCTCTGACACTCATTTTGCTCCCTTAGCAGTAACAACTTTGAAGTGGAATGTTGAAGCATGGTGATCGCCTTTGCCTTGCTCCGATTTGTGACACCCATGAATTCCCCACTTGCATCGAAGTGCTAATGCTCATTCCTGTGGTGGCGAAAGCAGCTTGTCTATTCTTGGAAGCCATTGATTTGGAAATATTTGTTTGTTGAACGGAGAAAAAGATGAAAATATAGTCCCACAAGGCGTGCCAAATTTATAAACATGAAAATCCTACGACAAATGAAACAACAACACATGTACAAAGTAATAAATTTGTATTGATGTAGGTTTAGGGTTACGATGTCTGCTTACCAAGTTCCTTCGGATTCAATCTCTGAAGATGTGTATATGTGTGTTGTTGATCCGAGTGTCGCAATGACTTGATCTCGGATGAACAACTGCCGCAATGATTTGGCTCGTGGTGATGGTAGCACCTGCATGGGTAATAGTGCTTGATGTTTCTTCACGGGTTTGACAAAGAATGCAAAGGGTTTTTCGAGTCTTCTTGAGTGTTTGGGTGTTTAAGGTTTGGGTGCGTGAGAGCTTTAGAGTTTCAAAGCTTCAGCATCTGGGTGTGAATGATTTTTTAGGACCCTACTTTGTCTTGGAGCCTTGTATTTCTAGACTTTCCAAGCCTTGGCTATGGTTGAACTTGGCCTTGATTGTGGACTTGATTTTGACAAAAGAACCAAGACTTGATTTAAGGCTTGGTCGTGATTTGACTCCGTCAATTAATTTGTTTGATTTAAATTAAAATTAATTAAAGAGTTAATAAAGATAATTCTTTAACTGCTTTCTGCCCATATGGCGTTGCATTACGCCCTTAGTGACTCAAAATTTTGGTGTCTCCAATATCAATTATGTGCAAGTTTAAACAATATTGAGCATTAGGTTAGTTGGTGAGTATAATTTGATAGTTTCAACATGACATGGGTTTGAAACTTGCTGGTTTTGCATCTTTTTTGTTTTTTTTTTTTCTTTTTCTAAACCCAGTCTTATGTTTTACCATATAAAATTCAATTCCTTTTTTGTTCAATACAATTTAGAGGAAGATCTAATTATGTTGAAAAGAAATCTCATGTGCATATAGTGTACATATCATGTATTTGTATATATAACTAACAATTGGCCATTATTCTAGAATAAGTGACCTTATAATTCATGTATTTGTACATGGGTTTGTAATCAGTAGCATATAACTAACAATTGGCCATTATTCTAGAAGTAGTGACCTTATAATTCATGTATTTGTACATGTATTTGTAATCAATAGCATATAACTAACAATTGGTCATTATTCTAGAATTAGTGACCTTATAGTTCATGTATTGTACATGGATTTAAAACCAATAGGCCAACACCCATCTTTAGATGTATTTGTTATTATCCATGAATTTGCATTTACTATCCACTTCTTTTGAAGGAAGTGTTAACACTTCATCGAGTCCATACAATCTCTTTCCCTTCTTGTTGAAGATATAAACCATCTACTTAAGTTGTTTTCTTAAGGGTTTGTGATTTATTTCAAAGCCACAAGTTGAGAAAGATGAAGAAAGCTAGAACCACCTCATCGTCCATACAATCTCTTTTGGATGACCATCTTGTCCAAATACTCACGAAGTTTCCTTCGTGATCTTTTAAGGACATGTTTTCAGCAAAATGGTGTGCAAAAAGTTCAACCAAATCGCCCAAGACGATTGCATATTAGAAAAAATCAATATTAGGGAATTTGAAAGCTTCAAACAACTTAGTTCATGGAGTAAATGTGAAAATATCTCTAAGTTCCTGAAACGCTGTAGGGATGTGGTAATTCCGAGGCCCTGTACATACTAGGGATGAGATACTTCTTCCAAGATAAAATGATAAAAGCCGAAATTGAGTCTCTAAGGACGACAATCTCAAAGGGTCATGAAGTAACAACATATGTGTACAGCCTGATCTAGGTGTGTTACAGGAGGATTTGAAGCATAAAGGCCTCAAGCTTCCGCATTCTTTCAATCGTCACAAATTAGGACAGTTAAGCGTAATGGACTCTAGAGAGATGGGTCAACAGTGTTTTTCAGCTCTTTGGGTGGATAGGGAAGTAAGAGCTGGAATCGTGAAAGTTCATGATGACAATATTGTCATGAAAGCATGCAGGGGCTGTGGAAGTCCACAGGGTTCTTTCACACTCTGATCGTATTGGGATTTCTTTAATCATGAAAAATTCAGTAGCTGTAATTCCTGCATATGGCACTAGGAATAAGTATGTTTTATTATATATTATGGGGTAAAGATAGGTAGACTAAATTTGTTTCTTTTCATTTAATTTTCTTGTAATAATAGCGTTTAAATTCCAACACAACCTGGTCTTTTCCTTTACTTTTCTCATGTACTTTTTTTTTCTTCCTAATTATATGGTCTTTCTATTTTCCATTTTTTCTTTCTAAACATACACAAACACATACACAATGAATATACAGGCACAAACACAATCTCTTAGCTCTGTCAAAGAAGGAGTCTAAAAAAAAAGCCATAATTGCAAAAAAAAATCATCAATGAATGGTAGTAATATGCGGTACCCAAGGTGTCATCATTACCATGTATGCAAGTGTGCAAATCAAATTATTAAGAGCCTATATCTAATTTATATTATCACTAAACCCTATATCTACTTTATTTTATCACTAAGTCTTACGAAGTCATTTTGGCGGTAATTGTTTAAGATAATCCCTAGGCCCATAGCATATAGTCTCACTCTTGTCCTTTTTGCCGCCATTTTTCCCACTCATGTCTTTTGGGCCATTCTGCCACCTAGGCACTCATAGTTCACCTATTAAAAGTATCCTTTGACACTACTCACTCCATAGATGCACGCACAAACACCCATTGTATGATTTCATTTATGCTTAAAATAACATAACAAAATATCAAAAGTTTACTTACTCCAATTTAAAAGCCTTGTATTAAGATAATTAATTAGGAAATTTTGGAGAAATTTTACATATCATGAGCATGACATATACATGACGTTCGTATAATGTGCATCAATTGGGTTGTCCAAATTTTGCTAAACTTAATGCTAGGGTTTCGTGGGCAATCATGACTGATGGTGTGCTTGCATGCTTGGGATTTTTTAATTATTTCACTTGGTTATTGTGCCAATTTGTGGTAAGGATAAGTTTAGTAGTTATGTAGGTATATTAATGTACACACACTCTTATTTATATTATTAATTAAACCAATATCAGTCGACTTGCCTATAATTTGTTCAACCCAATATCAAAGCTCGTGCACAAAATATGTACACATTATGCACAACCCATTATCAAAAGCACTTGCACATAATAAGTACACAATATGCACAAATGAATATCGAACAAACCATGAACAAAATTAATTCCAAAATACATGCAATTACACAACCCTAAAACCTAATTCATTAATTTTCTCCAAATTAACTGTACAAAATAGTCAATTGCCTCCAAAACCTTAAATTCCCAAATTGGGAAAACTTAAGTTCAAAGAATGAAAATTCAATTAAAAAACGCCCCTTTTTTTAACTTATAGAAAAGTTTGGAAACTTGGCGTTGGTCGGAAATTGGACAGATTTTGGTCATGCTGTTTGAGGGTTTAGGGTTCAAGAGATAGGGTCGCGTGAGAGAGGTTTTTCGAACAAGGAGTAAATGTTGACTAGGTTGGACAAAATAACCCATTTATATAGAAGGGCAATTAGGGCATTTCCAGTTCTAAGAAAACCCTATTTCTATCATATTCTTGTGTATTCCTGTGCATGTTTTGTGCATACAATAAAATCCTACTTGGTCCCAAGATTAAGGAAATGGCTCATTTATGTCAATTTCCCTAAAGTGTATGTATCTAAATACTAGTACCTAGTTAAACACACCTAAATTATAGTACCTAGTTGAAAACCCCTAATCATAGATTCATAGTACCTAGTTGAACGCATCTACATCTTAGTACATGTTGAACACCCTACACCATACCCTAAATCATAGTATCTAGTTGAACACACTTAAATCATAATACATGTTGAACACCCCTAAACTATAGTACCTAATCGAATATATATATATTCCATAAATGATCAAACCCAACTCCAAACTCAACAATTCATACACTAACAAAATGATAAAAACCCGATAATAAAAGAAACCAACACAAAATAACAAAAAATAACAAAAAAAAATAAAAATAAACAACTAATAAATAAGAAATATCACAAGCCCAATGCCACAAAAACGTTACTAGAGTTGAACCCATTCTCTTCGTTGCAAATCGTTGGAATCCACCTAGATGCACAAGCCATATGCCATTCAAAGCCATCAGAAAGAAAATAGAGACCTAAGCTGCAAATGATGAGGAAAAGGGAGAAAATTGTAATTAGTGGATGTGTGTGAAGAAATCAACCAATATATGGATGGTTGCCTAATCTCTTTTTCAATTACAGAAGCCTAATCTCTTTTTCAAGAAGAAGCCTAATCTCTTATTTCTTTGATGTTGCATCTTTAAATGCCGGATGCTAATTGTGAATTTGAAAAAAAAAAAATTTCATTTAGATGTGAAAATGTTATAAACGTATTAAAGTGTGATTGTGTAAATCCTAAATTAGATTTGATACTAGCTATTCTTTCCTATTAGGACTTGCATTCCTTAGAAGAGAAGGATTCTTCCCTCCCTTATTACTATAAATAAAGGCACTGCGTAGGGGGGATAACACATCTTCTACACAACCCTACAAACACATCTTTCTCTAATTCTCTTTACTGCCGCGCCTCCCTCTCTCCCTTGTCAGATAAAATAAGCCACAACACGTATCAGCACGCTCCTACCGTTGCATTTAAGGAATCTGACGTGGAAATTATTCGTCTTCAATCAACGGAGTATTACATTTCAAATATTCTTAATTGATTAAACTTTGATTTTTTTTTTATTCATATACTTTTATTGATTCAACTTAAATTTTTCTTGTGTTGAACGTGATACAAACTTTGGAGATGGAAAGCCGAAATTGAAGACATAACTCGTTCACAATATTCATCATACAATCTAGGTTCTTCTACACCAAATAAAAAGGGATGTTAAAACCCTAGAACTCGTAATGGGCTTAGATGCCCTAGTCTACTTTAGACTGGGCCTGATCTACACATCCCCAGCTTGAGCATACAGCTCGCACTAGAGCTGTTGAGCTGAAGCTCGCACTAAATCAGACACAAGGGTCTCAAACGACTTGTCGTTCATGTCTTGTTCTCCGTCCATCGTCTTCTTTTCCGTCGAGATATATGATCTTCGACAACATAGACGATCTGCAGTCGTTTCCAGGTGAGACCCATGATTTCCCGATGACCTGAACTCGTCATAGTGATGAAAGTCGACGACTAGATGTCGTTCAATCTCCTTCCCAAGATTAAGGCTTGAGATTTCTTTGAATTCCCAATGGAATTTAAATTTTTTAAATCCTCCAAAATGGTTTGGAACACCATCCCAACGAAACCCCAACAACATATGCTCGAAAATCGTTGTCGCCTGCAACGGCATGCCTTGTTTCGTCAACGGCAACACACCCAACCATCGCTGGTGTGTCCTCAACCGTATTTGTGCTCAGCCCACTACAACCCTGGCCCATTCCTTTTGGGCCCTCAGTTCTTTGGGCCAGGTCTTGACTATAGACCCCAAGAAAAATAAAATGAAAATAAACAGTAAGCCCAGTTTGGCTCTCCTACCCGGTTTGGTCTTTTTCCAGCCCATTTGTTTTCTCCCAATGAACTTGGAGTCCAACCCACGTGTGAGAAAACATTTTTCTTTCTGGGCCTATTTATTTAGCCCATATGAAACCTTAAACCCTATTATCAGGAATTAGTTTTCACTTTTTCTTTCTTAATTCATATTTGGGTTTGGGTTCTGTTAACCCAATTTTTTTCATTGGCCCGCAGCCCAACTGATTAAAATAATAGTTTTGGACTTAAAGCTCCATACTTTTAGGGTTGTTTCCCTAAATTTTCACACAAAGGTCCCGAAGGTACCACTATTAATACATTTATTCTTCAATTGTTATGAATTATATATAGTTATATATGAATATAATTGAATCCGGAAAAAAAAAAAAAAAAAAAAAACAAATAGTAAGGTTTAAACCTAGGCGAGCTACGGCTTCCAGCCGCCTAGCTCTAAGCAGCCAAGTCGCCAGCCTGAGCCGCTAGAGGCAGGCCAAACCGCAAGCTAAGCCACAGAGCCATGATGGCTTCTACACCCAGAACCCATCCCCGACACCTTCCATGGCATCGTTACCACTGAAACCAACTCAAGCGTGGCCTACAGCCATGCCCAGCCATCGTGGCTGCCTTTCCAACGACCTGAAGTCGTCTCAATCTTGGTTTTTGATCGAGATTCACATGAATCTCACTGGATTTTGAAAAATTGATTTTCAAATCCGAATGTTCCATAGGTTTGTAGATGTTAAATTCTTCAACACTCTGTCGCTAGACTAGTTTCTCCGACAAACTCCGACTTGAAAAGCCGTCTCTGTCCTCGAACATAGTTGCCACTGCACTGGGTTTTCTTCCCTGGCGACCATACCCAACATATGCTGAGGTGTTCTTGAATTGACCCAAAACCCTTATGGGCTTTGTTTGTTACGGCCTATAACAAAACAAATTTTTGTTTTTGTTTTTTCGGCCTGCCTGCAGCAGCCTCGTTGTCTTTCCTTGCTCGGCATGCATGACATAAGCATGTAGGGCTATGAAGTCCCAGTGCACCAAGAAGCACACGATGATAACCCCACATGGCTATGGTGCTCCTTTGCACCATGCCACACCAGATCCCAGTCTTGTGCTGGTGTATTCGTGCGTATGAAGCACAAGATCGCTGGATCTTGCCTAATTTTGGGCATGCGTCCTGCCTCTTGGCCCGTGACCATTCTAACCCATTTTTCTAGGCTTGGACTCTATTCTTTTTCACGGTTTTTAAAAGCCCATTAGGGCTTTGGTTCAATGCTTTAGACGACCAATTATATTGCCTATTTTTTTAGCCTTATGGGTTTTAATTTTTTCACCCAAACTTTAATTTTTCGCCCAAAGTCCAAATAATTTATTCAATTACAATCATAGACCTCGAAGACCTACTTATATATATTTGTTGAATATTTTTGTATATATATGCGTTTGTTTGCAGGTATTATGAACCTGAAGTTCATAAACTTTTCTCGAAAATAATTAATTGAATGGATTTAAGTTTTCGAACTTTTATACATATGACTGGTTCATTTAATTTCATTCTAGGTATGACTAATGGGAAAGTTAGTTGTCTGGCATATAGTGAAACCACGCACACCGTTTTGCGTGAACGCATCTATTTCACTAATGTTAAGAATGCACCTTTCAAAAGTCTCTCAAGTTCATCCAACCTGATCGAAAGATACAGAAAGGCTTGTATAATGTTGTCTAACGACTATTTTGACCATTCAAGAAACACTTTATTCTCCATGTTTTGGAAGAATGTTGTTGAGCATTAAAGATATTCGAGACAATAATTTGACAATAACCACCACGCTGAAACCTATGTAGAAAACGGAGTTGAATTTCTGTGCATCACTTTCTACAAATATGGCCAGAAGCATATTTTAGAGAAGATGGACGAATCCCGAGTAGTTTGTATACTACAACCATACGCCCTATAGAGAGCCACTATGTGGCCGATCCTACCTCATGGACTGTACACAAAATTTTGCTTTGGCATGATCGTTTGGGACACCCTAGACGAACAGTAATGCGCCGTATCCTCAAATCTTCACATGGGCATCCACTAACTCAAAGTTTATGTTTGATTCAGGGACTCACATGTCAAACCTACTCTATGGGAAAGCTTATCATTAAGCCTTCTTATGAGAAGATTCATTTGAATCCTCCTACTTTTCTACAAAGGATTTAGGGGACATTTGTGGACTAAGTCAACCTCCATGTAGACCATTTAAATACTTTATGGTATTGGTTGAAGCTTCCACATGTTGGTCACACATGTGCTTGTTGTCCACAAAATGATGTTTTCTCCACACTGGTGTTTCAGGTTATCAAGCTCAAGGATCACCACCCTGGTTATCCTATCAAATCTATTTGATTGGATGATGTTGGAGAACTCACATCTAAAACTTTTGATGACTATTGCATTTCGGTTGGGGTTGAAGTTGAACATCATATACCTCATGTTCACACCCAGAACGGCCTGGTAAGGGCATTCATTAAGCGCTTACAAGTGATTGCTCGATTGTTGGTCATACGTACCAAGCTCTTGATCGCTGCTTAGGGCCATGCAATATTGCACACAACTATGTTGGTCTGCCTGAGGCCTATTGTGACCCAACCACATAGCGTCATTCAGTTGGTTACCAGGTAAGAACTCGACATATCGTATCTGTGTGTTTTTGGTTTTGTGGTCTATGTGCCAATTTGGCCACCCTTAAGTACAAAATAAGGCCTCAGCAAATGGGGAATCTATGTCGGATATGATTATCCTTCAATTACACGTTACTTAAAACCTTTGACAGGCAATCTTATTACCATTCGTTTTGTGGATTGTCACTTCTATGAGGCAGTATTCCCATCATTAGGGGGAGATAAGAACGTCCCAATTCATAAAGAACGACGTGACTTATTGTGGATGACTCCCACTTTGTCTCATTTAGATCCCCATACCACTCAGTCTAAAACTGAAATGCAACGCATATTATCAGAGCATGCTAGATGCTTTCACAAATCTAGCGCAAATGACAAGATCGCATATTCTAGCTGCAAATGTTCCTGCAAAGATGGATGTACCATATGTACGACGGACTTCCCTTTTGGAAGCCCAGGACGTCAATTTGGCTGATCCATGTACATTAGCAACTAGCCAATCCTCTGCCCCTACAAAAAAACATGGCAGACTTCTTAGTTCAAATGATTTACATCCTCGAAAGAAGAATCCCATGGCACAGGACATTGAGCATACCGTGAATCCGACTAACGGCTACTCATTATATCTAACTTATGAGGAAATACTAGATTACAGAAGCATCATTGAAGAGATGAATCCACCTCCTGAGAACCATGATATTTCAGTCCATCGTATTAGTTTGGATGATGTTTGGTGTAGAAATGAGATGATAATTGACGATGCATTAGTATATGCAGTAGCTACTGAGATCATGTTGTGCGATGACATTAAACCCCATTTCATCGATGAATGTCGACATAGAACTAATTGGTCAAACTAGAAACAAGCAATCCAAGTCGAACTCAATTAGCTTGTGAAACGTAAGGTGTTTAGACCTGTTGGCTGTAAGTAGGTTTTCGTTCGGAAGCGTAATGAGAAGAAAGAAATTGTGCGTTACAAAGCTCGTCTTGTTATGCAAAGATTTTCACAATGCCTCGAGATTAACTATGACGAAACTTATTCACCCATTATGGATGTGATTACTTTCGCTACCTTATCAGTTTGGTAGTTTCCGAAAATTTGATTATACAATTTATGGACGTAATAATTGTGTATCTCTATGGGGATCTTGATATGAAAATTTATATGAAAGTTCCCGAATGACTTACTTTGACTGAATCAAATAATTCCAAACATCGGAACACGCTCTCAATTTGGCTAAGTCGTTCACTATATGGTTTGAAGCAATCTAGAATAATGTGGTATAAATGTTTAAGTGAGTATTTGACTAGTTAGGTATATGTGAACAACAAACTATGCCTTTGCATGTTCATTCAGAAGTCACATTTCGGTTTTGTGATTGTTGCAGTTTATGTCGACGACATGAATCTCATTGGAACTCCTGAAGAGCTCAAGAGAACTGCCGCGCACCTGAAGTCGAAATTTGAGAAGAAAGATCTAAGAAAGACTCGATACCATCTCGGTCTCGGGATATATCATTGTTCAGATGGAATCTTATTACATCAATTGAAATACACCTATAAGGTGTTGTGCCACTTTAACGAGGATAAAGTGAAGCTTTCAACTGCTCTTATGGTCGTACAATCGCTAGATGCAAAACGAGATCCCTTCTGTTCAGAGGAGGATAAAGAAGAGATTTTGGAACCCGAAGTTCCTTATTTAAGTGTGATAAGCGCTTTATTGTACTTAACTCAATGTATTAGACCCGACATCTCATTTCATTGATAATCTTTTGGCTAAATATAGTAATGCACGACACGTAGATACTAGACTGGTGTTAAGGGCATCTTCTGTTACCTTAAGGATACTAAGGATCTAGGCTTGTTCTATCCTTATGGATCCTCAAGTGATGCCACAACCCCCCTTCATTCTCGAGTCGATTCCTGTCTTATTGGTTATACCGGGCAAGTTACTTATTTGACTCGCGCAAGGTGCGCTCTCAAACGGGTTACGTCTTTACTGTTAGAGGCACTGCAATATCATGGAGGTCAACTAAATAGACTTTAGTTGCCACTTCATCTAACCATGCTGAAATACTCACCTTACACGAAGTTACTTGGGAATGCTTCTAACAGAGAGCAGTTGTGGGCCATATTCAAAGCTTTTGCAATCTTTACCCCATCGTTGACGTCCCCATAACATTCTACGAATTACCATGTCGTTGACGTCCCCATAACATTCTACGAAGATAACGCAGCATGCATCGAACAGCTAAAGAAAGGTTACATCAAAGTAGACAACACCAAGCACATTGAGCTGAATTTCTTCTTCTTACATCAACATAAGAGCATTAGAAGATTGAAGTCACACAAATCTGTTCACAAGACAACCTAGCGAACCTCTTCACCAAATCACTACTGAAGGCGACGTTTCATAAGCTTGTTTAACGAAGAGGTATGCGTAAACTTTTTGAGTTGTAACACTGTTAGTTCTCTTAGGAATTATGTCAAACTTAGGGGGAGTATCCTGAAGTATACTTGCTGGATCTTACTATCATTTTTTGCCCTATGATTAGGAACAGTTTTCCCTTTGGGTTTTTGCTACCTAATGAGTTTTTGACGAGGCACCAACCTTAGGTTGATCATATCCTTGATGACGTCCTGTAGACATTTCATATGACTTTGCATTTTCGCACACACTTTTCCTTGGACTATGGGTTTTGTCCCTACTTGGGTTTTACCATAACCATTGAGGTTTTTTTTTTTTTTTTTTGTGAGACTTAGTTTCATATACAAGTTCTTTCTTTTGTTTGAGACTAGCGTGTTCCCAGAATCAGTGCCGACGAGTCAGCTTCCTCAACTTCACATGATGCCGAATCTACTTGAGTATATACACACTGAAGGGGGGGTGTTATAAACATTGTATTAAAGTGTGATTGCATAAATCCTATATTAGATTTGATATTAGTTATTATTCCTTATTAGGACTTGTATTCCTTAGAGGAGAAGGATTCTTCCCTCCCTTATTACTATAAATAAAGGCACTGTGTAGGGGGAATAACACATCCTCTACACAACCCTACAAACACATATCTCTCTACTGCAATGCCTCCCTCTCTCCCTTGTCAGATAAAATAAGCCACAATAGAAACCATTTAATAGCAATATTTAGGGATAATATAGGAAGACAAAACATAGTAAAGTTACATCTAAGAAATTAAATATGACGTGGATTATAAATGATTTGGACACGAGTTAAATGATTAAAATTAGTTTTTAATCTTACTCATTACTGTATTAATAGCCATGTATTTTCCTAGAATCATATATATAGCCATGTAATAATAGTATTAAAATCAACTTTGTCTAGAATCATATATATAGCCATGTATTTTCCTTTTCTGTAGCGTGCAAAGCGACGTAGTCCTCCACGGAAATATATAACGTCCAATGATCACCTAGTAGAATGCATGATAACGTGATGTTTAGTTTTTCTTTCCTTGGTGCTACCTTGAATGCGTCTTTCAATCATTTGTGGAAGCTTTCTCTCAAGAACAAGTCCCGCACGTACGTGATTAATTTCAATGTTTATTGTATTGTGCTGGTAAGACTTTCAACTCTCGGGGGTATAATTTAGAAACTTTCGATATATATGTATATGGAGTGCGTTCTTGGATGGAACAATTCAAACCCAGCAATTGAGTCTCATAATCCAACATGTTCACCTCCAAATCAATCCCTCTGGGTCTCTTGGTCCTATGTATTTACCACAATTCAGCCATTGGTGCTTCCCCACTTTCCCATTCTTGTTTCAGCCCTGAAAACTACACTGCCAATAGTCCCTATGGTGCTAACTTAAACTTACTCTTCAATCTTTTATACACCAAAGTTCCTCCTACTGGCTTTGCCCTTGATTCGACTGGTCATGGCCAAAACCAAGTCCATGGCATGGCTCTATGCCATGGTGACGTCTCAGAAAAAAAACTGCAATACTTGCGTGGTTGACGCCGGTAAAGAGCTCCATAAACGGTGTGCTTATAGCAAAGGAGCCGTTATTTGGTACGATCACTGCCTCTTAAAGTACTCGGATGTGAGCTTCTTTGGACAGATTGATTATGCGAATAGGTTCTCTATGTCGAACGTCCAACAAGTAGATCAGAATGGAACACTATTCAATGAGAAAGTTAAAGAGTTGTTAAGCGAGTTATCTAATGAAGCTTCTGATGCTAATCCAAAGCTTTATGCTACCGGTGAGGTACAACTCGATACAGTCACAACGTTGTATGGTATTGCTCAATGCACGAGGGACCTCTTTGGCGTTAATTGTAAGAAGTGTCTTGATGGTGCAATAAGCGAACTGCCTAACTGTTGCGGTGCAAAACGAGGTGGTCGTGTTGTTGGTGGGAGTTGCAATGTTGGTTTTGAACTATATCCAATTGTTGGTACTTAGATCATAATTGTCATAAATATAAAGTCTTATCTATTTATTTTTATAATGCAATAAACTTATTCATGTATTAATACCTTACAAATAAATGAAGTTCTGATATGGGGAATGTTTTTTTTCTTTGCAATGTAATATGGGGAATGTTAAACAAATTAAAGAACCAGAAGAAAAAAAATAGATTACAAACTTGGACTATTATTTTATTGACTGAAAAGAAATAAGAACACTATATAATTATCAAAAAGTATACATAACTCAAAAAGATTACGTCTTACCAGACTTTATTCCTATCTACTGAGTTACAAGACATGTTTATAATGATTCAATCCTAAACAAACAAGAAAGCATTCTTATCCTACCAACAAAATCCTAATATACAAAATACTAAACCCTAACATAGAATACATCAAATTGCTAAATTTTCAATATATATTAATCGAGCGTATTTACCCCTTGTCTCATACTCTCAGTTGTCCTATTATTTTGCCATCTTATCCTATGAAATATAATTTATTTTTACAGAATTCTTGAGCTGATTTATAGTAGCAACTCAAAATTTTATGTTTCTTGTATATTTTCTGCAAATTAATGAAATTATAATTTATTTTACAGAATTCTTGAGCCGGTCCATTGTAGCAACTCAAAATTTTATGTTTCTTGTATAATCATTTTCTGCAGAATTATTGATGCATCATGCATGTACAATGTATATATGGATGGTAATAGTGATATTTTTTTTTTTTGAGTAACAGATGGTAATGTACAGTGAATTTGTTTGAACAAAACAACCAAACTGCGGTGGAGTGGGGGTGATTGTAAGAAATTGGGAAGGAGATTTTGTTGCCGCGTTCGCAGGTCAATGCTTGGCAGCATCTTGTGTTCGGGATAGATTTGTCCCTTGCATAAATCCCATTATCTTGCCCGTTGGGCAAGGTTTGTTGCTTGGCTTTCTGCAATATAAGTTTGTTATTAGTTTGATTGATGCCTTTGTGGGGCCTTTGTTAGGTCTTGAGACTCACAATCAAAGCTAATATAAGTCTAAGCATCTTACTGTTCTTTTTATTTAACAGATTGTTTTATTGGTTGTTTTAGTCCATTGTTTACTTGCGCCACAAGTCCTCCTTGGTTTATCAAGATTGTTCATAGATGAGTTAAGTCTATATTAAGTTCTTTTCTTGCCTTTAGATCAATGACTTTTTATTTATAATACCATATGTTCATTTATGAAGGAAATCAAGATCATTCAAGTTATTTCCTTAGTTATCAGTTTAGGCCGACAACAAGGAAACAAGAGTTATTAGTTGATAGGATTAATCATGGATAAAACTAATACAAAAGTAGTTAAAATGACATAGGATCTAATGAAAGATGTATAAACAACGGATCTACTTTATGTAAGTACAAATAAAGGAGATTCGGGCATGATTACAACCTTGGCGGGCAAGGTTTGATTTCTAGCAGACACTTCTCCTTGTATTTTACAAAGATTGGAGTCTTGGAAAATGAAAATATAAACAAGGTTTACTTAAAGGGATTCGATACTACGACAAAGGGAATGGTAGCAGAGCTTCTAAGAACCGACAAAAGATAGCTTTCTATAGTGGACATGCGACTAAAGAAAGGGAAAATGGGTGAATAAACTAAAGATTTCTGGTTTTCACTGTTGAATGCAGAATTGAGTGTTGCTTGATTGATTGGTTGAGAGAGAGTTTTTGCTTGTGTTCCTTGTCGCTTTTATTGACTTTACTATCCCGATTGTCCAAGTCTTCCCTTTTGATGATGGCTTCCAAAGCATGGTGAGTCATCATCTGCTTATTAATTACCTACCTATGCCATGGAAAAATACTTATTTATTTATTTATTTAGGGTGAGCTGCTCTATTGCTTGTCACTTCTCACGTAGGCATGATGTCTATTAGTTGCTAGAAATGGTTTTAAATACATCTTGGGCTGCTACCTATCCCAGCCCACTTCCTTCCTTATTTTTGTACGCATGGGCCTTCAATTGCCTTAAACCCAATATTAAACATCCATCCAAACAAATTTTATGTTGGAGGTGGAGGTGAGTGCAGCAAGAAGCACTGCAGTTTTTGCTTAGTGGATTGGGTTGAGTGGACAACGATGTGTGATGGAAGGAGACACGGTGATCATCATAGCTGCGATGAACGAGCACGGAGAGGATTGCTCTCCGCTTGGCCCTATTATTAATGATGCTCGTGAATTGATTAAAGGTTTTTCTCATATACAGCCCACCATGTTAAAAGAGAGGCTACCCAAGTTGCCCATAGACTTGTTCATGCGGGAATAGGTTGTGTTCAGGATTTGGTGTGGCATGAAGAACCTCTGAATTTAATCATGAATTTAATCACGGATGTACTAGTTGGAGATGCCTCCTATTAATTGCATCCATTTAAATTTGATTGTGAGGATAGTTAACTCTTAGTTTATTTGTACGGTACCTTTTTTTTTTCCTTTAATTAGGTTGAAATTCCTAACAAAATTTTTTTGGACCCTATTGTAAGCATATTATCCTTACTTTGTACGTTTTCTTTCTTCTAAATGAACATCTTACTTTTCTCATAAAAAACAAAAATAAATAAATAAATAAATAGAATAACCAAACGTGCGCGTTGTTTATTTCTGGAACAATATGCGCCACGCCCTGAGGTCACGTTTGATTTGCACTACTAGATAAGGGTATTGATTATGGTAACTATACATCCCACTAATTCCACCATACACATCCCACCACTTTTAATTAATTCATTTTGACCATAATGCTGCAAGCTAGCCTAACAATTCGCTCAAAATACACTCATATTCTGGAGCAAAAAGGAGGAAAATAATGAAATATATGATATAAGATGAATACATATATTCTTACAATTGTCCTGCCCTTGTTCCATATTTTATTATAGTAAAACGAGAACGAAGCTATTCCTTTTTATTAACTTTAAATATAAATCAACGCACGGTCATATTATACAACGAAACATTTGTGACATCATGTGATATTGTTACGGAAAATTGATTTCATTTTCTACAAAAAAAAAAATCCAAGAACATTTATTTCATTTGCTAACATATTTGAACTTAGTCTCTAAAGTATTTTTATGGAAAAATAAGTTCTTAAAATCATTAAGAACTACTAATATATCCTTATTATAAGATTTAAAACTATTATATATATGCATTTTTTCATTACATTAAGTCACGTGACTTGTATGTGATACATTTTGAAGGGTAGATTTAACATTTTCTATTTAGTTTAATGTATAACCTTTTTCTTATTCTCAAAAAAAAAAAAAAAAAAGTTTGACCATTTTTTGTTGAAAAAAAACTATGTATGGTTTTAACTTTGAATGGTAAATTGATAACTAGATTCGTTACATGCATGCAACATTAAGGATTTATGGAGAGAAAAGGACAATACTACCATCCTCTAAAGGTTGTCACGTTAAGTCAAGTAACTTAAATGAATGGAAATTATTTGATAGAGTAGCTTCAAATGTTATAGTACTGAAATTAATGGGCAGGTTTTAATTAGTTCAAAATGACTACTTTTTCTGACAGAATATGTTAAGTTAAATTTCGATGGCTCTGTTTCCGCAGGGTGTTCAGAGGTTATGGCCAAGCGAAAGGGTGTCCAGAGGTTATGGCCAAGCGAAAGGGTGTCCAGAGGTTATGGGTAGAAGGGGACTCGTTGCTTATCATTCAGCTCGCACGTGGAGTGTGGAAGCCCCGTTGGCATATCCACCAGATCATTACTGACATTATGGGGACTGCAACTGAATTCGTTGAGATTTCCGGGCATTGTATTTTTAAAGAAGCAAACTTTGCTGCTGAAGCTATTGCGCATGTCGGCCTTTTTATTGATAATCCTCACTTTTGGAACTTTTGTTGCCCCCTGAGGCTTTGAACCCCCCTTAGATTTGACACTCGGACAACTGGTTGTACTAGAGGTTTTAGTCTTTAATAAATGATTCGTTTATCCAAAAAAACATTAAAAAAAATAAAAACTAGCTAGGGATTTAATTGACACTCGAGTAATAATTCAATGACTAATTTAACAGTTTACTTGTATTTATAATGGGTCATAAGGACTTAGAAGGCTAGAAGATAGACAGATCGATCGTTGAAATACATTATGGCGTTGACTCTAATAAAGTGTGTCCAAATATGTGTCTCCCAATCTTTACCCATATATAATAATAATAATTTTTTTGAACACTAATAATATCTACACTAAAGGGGTGAAGAAGTGGGTTAAACCTTACGATAAGCTTCCCATAATAATGTGGTTCAACTTCGCCTTTGGCGAGAATTGAACCTAAGACCTCTCACTTACAAGTAAAGAAGAATACCACTAAGTGAAGAGAAATATCACTACACTGTAGTACTAAGTGGTAATAATAATATTAAATTTTAAGTACTAATAGACTGTCCAAAAAAAAAAAAAAAGGGATAAAAATTAACAAGAGTGTTGGAGGTATACAAAAGTGTGTGAATAGCACTATCCTAAAAATATTGAGGTAGTTTGTCTAGAACTCCTCAGCGCATTAATCCTAATCACGAGCTTGATCCAAAGGAGCAAAACTTGACCTAATCATCCACTGAAAAGTAGCACCAGACAGACAATTCACAATCCATATGTAAGTTCCAAAGAGCGACCAGTATAGTGCTTTGAAAATGTGCGATGCTTTAGATATTTTACTTTTAATACTAACATTCGTGGCTAGCTTGAATTCGTCTTTCAACGTCATTCGTGGAAGTTTGATTTCTCCAGAACTAGGTCAATATCCCATAAGTAATGTCAAGTTTATTATATTGGCTGGTGAGACTTTTGACGAGGTTGAATAAAATAAAAGTCAACAATTTCAACTCCAGTCACAATCAATATCTTAGAAACTTATTAAGGAAAAAAAAAAGTCAACAATTTCGCCTCCCGTCACAACCAATATCTTAGAAGCTTCTTATATATGTATATATACCGACTGCGTTCTTTGATATATATCATAAATCCAACATGTTCTTCTTCAAATCAGTCCCTCTGGGTCTCTTAGTGCTTTGCCTTTTACACCATTCTGCAATTGGTGCCTCCCCACTTTACCATTTTTGTTTCAGCCCAGAAAACTACACCGCTGATAGTCCATATGGTGCCAACTTGAACTCATTGTTCGATCTTTTATACACCAAAGTTCCTCCTACTGGCTTTGGCCTTGGTTCAACTGGCCAAGCTAAAAACCAAGTGAATGGCTTGGCCCTTTGCCGTGGTGATGTCTCAAGCGAAGATTGCAAAACTTGCGTGGTTGACGCAAGCAAAGAGCTTCGCGAGCGCTGCCCTTATCGTAAAGGAGCCATAATTTGGTACGATCACTGCCTTTTAAAGTACTCAGATGTGAGCTTTTTTGGGCAAATTGATAGCAGGAACAGGTTCTATATGTGGAACGTCCAAGAAGTAGAGAATGGGACACTATTCAATGAGAAAGTTAAAGAGTTGTTAAGTGGGTTATCTAATGAAGCTTCTGAAGCTAATCAAAAGCTTTATGCTACTGGTGAGGTACAACTCGATACATTCACAACCCTTTATGGCATTGCTCAATGCACGAGGGACCTCTCTGGGGTTGATTGTAAAAAGTGTCTTGATAGTGCAATAAGCGAACTCCCAAACTGTTGCGATGCAAAACGAGGTGGGCGTGTTGTAGGTGGGAGCTGTAATGTTCGATATGAACTGTATCCCATTGTCAATACTTAAGAGTATAATTATGCTGTACAATGTGATCGACGTCTTGTTATGCTTGCTAATAAATGATGTTCAGATGATATTTGAATGTCTCTGTTGACAAATTTGTCCAAGGATATGGATTGTGTTTGTGTTATAAAAGAAAAGTATTATGGTATTGAGTAGTTTTATGAGATCGTATTTATTTTCGAAGTTAGTATTGAGTGGGAATATGCTGATTTATATTTCATCATGAGATCTTTACAAGATTACAAGACATATATATGAGATTGGAATTGAGTGAGGGAAGGCATGGAATGCGGGACAACACAGCTCAATCTTCTCGGCACAATCAGCTGCCATAATTCAAGGAAAAAAGGTGGTATTCACAACTCATCACAAGATAAGGTGATGGGGAGTGGTGACTACAACCTAATATCTAGGTTTTCTTGTCTATGTAAAGATGTGGTTGCTTGTACAATTACGATCGATTTATTTACGGTTTTGAATAAGTCTTGAATCTTGTTCCCTTATAAGTACTTACCTTATGGAGAATAATTAAGTACCTGTTAATGAATATACTTTTAGTACCTGTGTATTGTGTAAATCATTAGTAGATTATATTTAGGATACTAGAATAACTTTTTCCATTAGGATTGTATTAATTGCAAGGCAAGGAAACCTCCTTGGTTTACTATAAATAAAGGCACAAGGAATGAGAAATAACACACAAAATTCCTCAATCCAATTCTCCATCTCTCTTTCTCTCTATGCCGCACCCTCTTTTTGCTTCAGTTAATTGTAGGCCACAACACATTATCAACATGCTCTTGATGCTGCGCTACAGAGAATTTGTTCATCTTCAATCATAAGAGTATTACATTTCAATTATTATTATTTGATTCAATTTTTGTTTTATTAAATTCATATACTTTTATTGATTCAATTTATTTTTCTTGTATTGAATGTGATACAAGCTTTGAAGATGGAAATTCGAAATCCGGAAGAGTAACTCCTACAAACCAGTTCATCAATACCATCACGTAATCCAGCTTCTTCCAAAATAACAATGTTTATCTTAATATTTTTTCAACCTTAACTGCGTGAACCTCCACCATAATGCATGAAACAACTTTATATTTTACAAATTTTAAATTCTACATACATTATACTCAAAATATTGCCAAATTATGGGAATTGATATTAGGAATTTGAAAACAAAATAAAAAATTAGGCCAACTGCCTGAACTGCTGGAGCCAAGCCACCAAGATAAATCGAGCACAAAAAACCCATGAGTGTCACGCTGGTTCTGCCCACTTGTCTACATAGTGAGGAGTATACACATGTTAAGTAATGAGTGTTTTAGTGCTATGTTGTTTGTAGCAAATTAAAATTTGGCATATCTGTTTTTGGTTTGTGGGATAATGATTTTGACTCAATATAAGGGTTGTGGTATTTAAGAATCTGATTGCTAGCATGATCCATTTCTATGGCTATCTAATTTCTGGCATTGTATTTGATCTTATTATGTATATCATTACTATTTTTGAAGATAAATTAATAAATGGCAGAAGGTTCCCAGTTTCATGAGACTGATACCTTTGAGATTGCTTATGCCTTGAAGAACAAAAACTGGACCAATGAGACAGCCAAGTCCAAATTTGTAAGTCTAAAATGGAATTAATGCTTTAGTGTTTTAGTGTTGTTTAATAATTAAGCTGTAAGGCTAAGATCACATGCCGAAAGTGAACCAACTTCATTAATAACCTTAATCTTCCTTCTATCACCATTCATGAGCTGAAGCAGAGCACAACAGTATCAAGAACGGTCACAAATGTAGGTCCAGTTAATTCTATCTACAATGCTCATATTATAACGCCTGCAGGTGTGTCTGTGAGAGTTAAGCCATCAATTTTGTCATTCAACTCTACTGTAAAGTAGCTGGAGTTTAAGGTTACTTTTGGTTCCCTATTAAGAATTCAAGGAAGATTCTCCTTCGGAATACCGCTCATAGTTCGAATTGTCCTTGATGATTTTTATGCAGACACATGATGAACGGCCATTCATTTTGAAAACCAAATCTGGAGCTAATCGGATTGTAATTATAATTGTATCCTTATGAATAAATGATTCATGGTTCCGTATCACTTTGCTTCATTCAAAATCTGTTGTTCGACTTTTTCACCATCCCTCAAAGTATGTTGCTTGGCGACCAAGAAAAGAACCTAAACCCCATACGGAAAAAAATTCTTTTGGGTGATTATGGGTTTTAGGTTCATGGTCATGTACTGGAAAAATACTATAATAGCATCCTCCTCCTGGTCCGTTTTATATGCTTAACGTATTATGTAAAGCAATTGTTTTAATCAAAGCAGAAGCCATTCAACTCTTGGGACCGGCCTTGCTGCTGTTTATGTATATTGTGCTTTGTTCATATCCGGTATCAAGTTTCCAAACTGTGTGGCAAGGAAACGCTTGCCAACCATTCGGAGGAGGATGAAGAAGATTTTGGTACCCGAAGTTCCTTATCTAAGTGTGATAGGCGTTTTATTGTACTTAGCTCAATGCAATAGACCTGACATCTCATTCACTGTTAATGTTTTCGCAAGATATAGTAATGCACGACATACAAACACTAGATTGGTGTTAAAGACATCTTCTGTTACCTTAAGGGTACTATGGATCTGGGCCTATTCTATCCCTATGGATCCTCAAGTGATGCCACAACCCCCCTTGGTTCTCGAGTCGTTCCCGCCTTGTTGGTTATGCCGATACAGGTTACTTATCTGACCCGCACAAGGCGCCCTCTCAAACGGGTTACGTATTTACCGTTGGAGGCACCGTAATATCTTGGAGGTCAACTAAACAGACCTTAGTTGCCACTTCTTCTAACCATGCTGAAATACTTGCCTTACAAGAAGCTACTTAGGAATGGTTATGGCTGAGAGTAGTTCTGGGCCATATTCAAGGCTCTTGCGATCTTTACCTCGTCGTTGACATCCCCATGACGATCTATGAAGATAACGCAGCATGCATCGAACAACTCAAAAAGGGTTACATCAAAGGAGATAACATCAAGCACATTGGACTGAAGTTCTTCTTCTCACATCAACAGCAAGAGCATCAGAAGATTGAAGTCACGCAAATCTGTTCACAAGACAACCTGGCGGACCTCTTCACCAAATCACTACCGAAGGCGACGTTTCAGAAGCTTGTTTAACGAATAGGTATGTGTAAACTTTCTTGTAACATTGTTAGTTCTCTTTTGAATTATGTCAAACTCAGGGGGAGTATCCTGAAGTATACTTGCTTGATCTTACTGTCATCTTTTTCCCTATGATTAGGAGCAGTTTTCCCTTTGGGTTTTTGTTACCTAACGAGGTTTTGACGAGGCACCCACCTTGGGTTGATCATATCCTTGATGACTTCCCGTAGATGTTTCATTTGACTTTGCATTTTCTCACGCACTTTTTCTTGGACTATGGGTTTTGTCCCTACTTGGGTTTTACCATAGCCATTGGGTTTTTTGTGAAACTTAGTTTATGCAGGTTCCTTCTTTTGTTTGAGACTAGCGTGTTCCCAGAACCAATGTCGACGAGTCGACTTTCTCAACTCTACATGATGCCGAATCTACTTGAGTATATACACTCAAGGGGAGTGTTATAAGCATTGTATTAAAGTGTGATTGTGTAAATCCTAAATTAGATTTTATACTAATTATTCTTCCCTATTAGGACACGTATTTCTTAGAGGAGAAAGATTCTTCCCTCCCTTTTACTATAAATAAAGACACTGCGTAGAGTGAATAAAGCATCCTCTATACAACCCTACAAACACATATCTCACTCTAATTCTCTCTGTTGGCACGCCTCCCTCTCTCCCTTGTCAGATAAAATAAGCCACAATAGAAACCATTTAATAGCAATATTTAGGGATAATATAGGAAGACAAAACATAGTAAAGTTACATTGAAGAAATTAAATATGACGTGGATTATAAATGATTTTGACACGAGTCAAATGACTAAAATTAGTTTTTAATCTTACTCATTGTATTTATCTAAAAGTAATTATTTTGAAGGACTAAATCTAGTTTTCCATTTACTGAATATGATTTAACAAGTAGACAGGTCAAAGTAAACAAAAAGTAATAATAGTATTAAAATCAACTTTGTCTAGAATCATATATATAGCCATATACTTTTCTGTAGCGTGCAACGCGACCTAGTCCTCCACTGAAATATATGACGTCCAATGATCACCTAGTAGAATGCATAAAAATGTGATATTTTAGACATTAATTTAGTTTTTCTTTCCTTGGTGCTACCTTGAATGCGTCTTTCAATCATTTGTGGAAGCTTTCTCTTAAGATCAAGTCCCATAAGTGATGTGAAAATTAACTTAACACAAAATTAAATCCTAATGTTGACAATTGTAGTATATATGTAAGTAGGGATCGTTCTAGACCGGGGATTAACTAGGAATGCTAATCAACACAAATAAGACTTAAAAACACTAAATTAGACTCTATAGACTCAAAACTGACTCAAAACACTCAAAACAGCAGTTACAATAAAAAAGACTCAATTCTAGACCTAACAAGTGATTTTGACGAAAATAAGACTTAACTTGACTCTAGAGACTAAAAGAAAACAGATTTTGACTCAAATAACAAGACTTAATGGAAAGGAGATTGTTTTTTACGAATTTAAAACTTAAAACAGAAACTTTGCATAAAACACTTTATAAAAACGAATTTGGTGAATTAAAAAGGATGAAAGGCTAGTTAGAGGCTCCTTCTCCACACATGACATATGCATACAAACCAATTTCCAGTTATTATTCCTTTAGACTATGAATGACAATGCCCCAAATTAACCGTGAAAAGCACAAATTAACTTTCAGATTTTCCTTAACTCATTGAATTGGATGGGATACGCATCGCAACCAAATTATCCTTATCAAGTTCCCTAACTATGAAAAGCATGATAGAAAGACATATCAAAGGTCATAAGCATTGACGATGCATTCGTAACTATGAAAAACATGATACTCATACCAAGGATTTACTTAACACAATCATGACTAGTGACTCCACTACTTTTGAATATAAGTTCATAACGATTAGGTGAAACTCTCTTATACTCTAGCATCAAATATATGCATGCAAATTAAGTGTCAACCCTCAATCAACATACGTAAACAAGTTTTGATAACTCAGATAAGCAAATCACATTCAAGACTCAAGAAACAATAACTGGATGTAATCAATTCAAATTAAACATATAATCATGGCATCGAATTCACCTCCAACTATAAAGAAATTAGTTCCTCATGTTCATCATAATTGAAAACCAAATTAAAATAAACATTGTACTAAAACTAAGGATAGAAAGAACCCAGAAGCATTCCACACTCCAATGGTAGGCACAACACTCCCTTGGATGGTGGCAAGCACGGCACAAGTCCTCTTCTCCTTCCTTCCTTGCTTGCGGCACTAGGGTAATTTAGGTGTTTGTGGTGTGAATTATGGTGTTTGATGGCTGAATGAATGAATGAGTGAATGGATGGATGGGATGGATGCGGCACAAACTTAAATATATATATATATATATATATATATATATATGTGATGCACGGCAAACCCTAGGGAAAATCAGATTAGGGTTTGGTAAAAATCAGGTGGGAAAAGGTTAGGAACCTACGGCAAGGATTTAGGCCTTCTAGAAAGGGTATTGTTTCTAGAAGAACAAGGGCTAAAGGGTGCAGCAGCAATGTAGGAGAAGGATAGAGCTTCTAGAACCTGATATTTAGGTGAATTAATCTGAAATTAAGTCCGCTTTGCAGCTGGAATTAAGGTGCAACAAGATTAGGTTAGGATAAGATAAGATAAGGTTGGATAAGGTTTGGATAAGATAAGGTTGTTTGGATAATATTCCATGTTTCTTGCTCTTTCCTTATCTTCTTTGTCTTGAATTTGTTTCTCTAGATTTGTAGCATGTTCCTAGCCTCATTTGACTTCAAATTCGTCCATCCACCTTGCTCCATATGCAAGCTATCCATTCCAAACCCAAAACTGCTCCAAATGGCTCCAAAATGCACTTTCTTGCCAACTTTGCCATTAGGACCTACAAACACACGAAAATAGCTTAAAACACTATAATAAATGGAAACTAACTATGTAAATGCAAGAAAACAAGCTAACTAAGTCGCATAAATATGCTCCTATCAAATTCCCCCACACTTAGCTTTTAGTTCTCTTTACCCTTGAGCATATACTTAATCGTAGTCACCACTCACTAGCTCGCATTTAATCAATTAAAACAACATTTTGAACGTAGTAACATGCCTTAGAGAATTCCCTCAATTCCTCACTGGATATACTCTCTATTTTCACACAGATTTTCTGACTACACTCCCTGCACTAGGTATATGTGAGAAGATTGATGTAAACATGTAGACTAGCACTCACATATGTATAATCAAAGAAGGCACTTTCTGGAATTATTAACATGTACAGGTATATGATCTCATGAATGAAATGTCACTACTTAGACGCGAGAACCAGGGATACCATATACTCAAACCAATTTTAAACTCCACATATTGAAACACATAACAATCAAGATAGAAGTCAAAGGGTTGTAACGGGGCTAGGGTATTGGTTAACAAAGAAAGGTAAGGATAAACAAAAGTTCTTAAAGCAATAGTAAGCAAAGTAATCAAATAAACACTTAGAATTCACTTTTGAATGCAGAAATCAACTTTGAAAGATGTATAAACACTTGGAATTCAATTTTGAAAGCAGTTAAAATGACATAGGATCTAATGAAAGATGTATAAACAACAGATCTACTTTATGTAAGTACAAATAAAGGAGATTCGGGCATGATTACAACCTTGGCGGGCAAGGTTTGTTTTCTAGCAGACACTTCTCCTTGTATTTTACATATATTGGAGTCTTGGAAAATGAAAATATAAACAAGGTTTACTTAAAGGGATTCAATACTACGATAAAGAAATTGTAGCAGAGCTTTTAAAAACTGACAAAAGATAGCTTTCTATAGTGGACGTGCGACTAAAGAAAGGGAAAATGAGTGAATAAACTAAAGCTTTCTGGTTTTTGCTGTTGAATGCAGAATTGAGTGTTGCTTGATTCATTGGTTGAGAGAGAGTTTTTGCTTGTGTTCCTTGTCGCTTTTATAGACTTTACTAGCCCGATTGTCCAAGTCTTCTCTTTTGATGATGACTTCCAAAGCATGGTAAGTCATCATCTGCCTATTAATTACCTACTCATGTCATGGAAAAGTACATTTTTTTTTTTAGGATGAGCTGTCCTCTATTGCTTGTCACTTCTCACGCTGCCACCTGTCCCAGCCCACTTCCTTTCTTATTTTTGTACGTCTGGGCCTTCAATTGCCTTAAACCCAATATTAAATATCCACCCAAACAAATTGTATGCTGGAGGTGGAGGTGAGTGCAGCAAGACGCGCTGCAGTTTTTGCTCAGTGGATTGGGTTGAGTGGACAACGATGTGTGATGGAAGGAGACACGGTGATCATCATAGCTGCGCTGAACGGGCGCGGAGAGGATTGCTCTTCGCTTGGCCCTATTATTAATGATGCTCGGGAATTGATTATAGGTTTTTTCTCATATACAGCTGATCATGTTAAAAGACAGGCTACCCAAGTTGCCCATAGACTAGTTCGTGCGGGAATAGGTTGTGTTCAGGATTTGGTGTGGCATGAAGAACGTCCAAATTTAATCACGGATGTACTACTTGGAGATGCCTCCTATTAATTGTGTCCATTTAAATTTGGTTGTGAGGATAGTTAATTCTTAGTTTATTTGTATGGTACGTTTTTTTTTTTTTTTTTTTTTCCTTCAACCAGGTTAAAATTCCTAACAAGATTTTTATCGAGACTAATTTAAGCACATTATCCTCACTTTGTACGTTTTCTTTCTTCCAAATGAACATCTTACTTTTCTCGTAAAAAACAAAAATAAATAGAATAACCAAACGTGCGCGTCATCTATTTCTGGAACAATATGAGCCACACCCTGAGGTCACGTTTGATTTGCACTACTAGATAACGGTATTGATTCTGGTAACTATACATCCCACTAATTCCACCATATACATCCCACCACTTTTAATTAATTCATTTTGACCATAATACTGCAAGCTTGCCTAACAATTCGCTCAAAATACACTCATATTCTGGAGCAAAAAGGAGAAAAATAATGAAATATATAATATAAGATGAATACATATAGTCTTACAATTGTCCTTCCCTTGTTCCATATTTTATTATAGTAAAACGAGAACTCTACTACGAAGCTATTCCTTTTACTAACTTTAAATATAAGTCATTGCACGCTCATATTATATAACGAAACATTTGTGACATCATGTGATATTGTTACGGAAAATTGATTTCATTTCTTACGGAAAAAAAATCCAAGACAATTTATTTCATTTGCAAACATATTTGGACTTCACAATTTTAGTCTCCAAAGTATTTTTATGGAAAAATAAGTTCTTAAAATCATTAAGAACTACTAATATATCCTTATTATAAGATTCAAAACTATTATATATATGCAATTTTTCATCACATTAAGTCACGTGACTTGTATGTGGTACATTCTAAAGGGTAGATTTAACATTTTCTATTTAGTTTAATGTATAACCTTTTTCTTATACTAAAAAAAAAAAGTACGACCTTTTTTTGGTGAAATGAAATCTATGTATGGTTTTAACTTTGGATGGTAAATTGATAGTTAAATTCGTTACATCCATGCAACATTAAGGGTTTATGGAGAGAAAAGGACAGTACTACTATCCTCGAAAGGGTGTCACGTTAAGTCAAGTGACTTAAATGAATGGGAATTATTTGATAGAGTAGCTTCAAATATTATAGTACTGAAATTAATTGGCGGGTTTTAATTAGTTCAAAAGGACTACTTTTTCTGACAGAATATGTTAAGTTAAATTTCGATGTCTCTGTTTCTGCAGGCAGGGGTGCTGCGGCTTTTGTTCTGCGAAACCATGAGGGGACTCCTATTGTTGCTGGAGCATTGTGTATGGGTGAAACCACTATCAATGTGGCTGAGCCTACTGCTCTAAAAGAAGGGCTGATGCTGGCCAAGCGAAAGGGTGTCTAGAGGTTATGGGTGGAAAGGGACTCGTTGCTTATCATTCAGCTCGCACGTGGAGTGTGGAAGCCCCGTTGGCGTATCCACCAGATCATTGGTGACATTATGGGGACTGCAACTGAATTCGTTGAGATTTCCGGGCATCATATTTTTAAGGAAGCAAACTTTGTCGTTGAAGCTATTGCGCATGTCGGCCTTTCTATTGATAACCCTCACTTTTGGAACTTTTGTTGCCCCCTGAGGCTTTGACCCCCCTTAGATTTGACACTCGAGCAACTGGTTGTACCAAAGGTTTCAGTCTTTAATAAATGATTCGTTTATCCAAAAAAAAAAAAAACTAGCTAGGGATTTAATTGACACTCGAGTAATAATTCATTGACCAATTTAGCAGTTTACTCATATTTATAATGGGTCATAAGGACCTAGAAGGCTAGAAGATAGACAGATGGATCATTGAAATACATTATGACGTTGACTCTAATAATATGTGTCCAAATACGTGCCTCCCGATCTTTACCCATATATAATAATAATAATGTTTTTGAACACTATAGTATCTACACTAAAGGGGTGGGGAAGTGGGTTAAGTTTTACGATAAGCTTCCCATAATAATGTGGTTCAAGTTCGCCTTTGGCGAGAATTGAACATAAGACCTCTCATTTACAAGTGAAGAAGAACATCACTAAGCGAACAGAAATATCACTAGACCGTAGTATTAAGTGGCAATAATAATAATAAATTTTAAGTACTGATAGATTGTCCAAAAACCAAAAACAAAAAAAAAAAAAAAAAAAAAAAAACGACGGTATGAATAGGTGGTGCTATCTACACACCTGTTTTTACCTCTCATCCACACTCTTCTCAATTTTAGTGTCAAATCCCGACCCAGGCTCTATTCTACCGTAGCACGATATTGTTCGCTTTGGGCCCCGACCACACCTTCACGGTTTTGTTTCTGGAAATTCACACGAGAACTTCCCAGTGGTTCACCCATCCTAGGATTGCTCTCACACGACCTCGCTTAACTTCGGAATTCCGATGAAACTCGAAGCTAGTGAGCTCCCAAAAGATCTCTTGCTATGTGGAGGTGGGCATGTACGTATAAGGCATAGAGGATCTTCTCCCCTTGGCGATGTGGGATCTAACATTCGATCGTCAGATGAATGAATTGAAGAAGATCAATGGACAAAGATTAACAAGAGTGTGCTCTAGAGGTATAAAAGGGTGTGTGAATAGCATTATCCTAAAAATATTGAGGTAGTTTGTCTAGAACTCCTCAGCGCATTAAGCATAATCATGAGCTTGATCCAAAGGAGCAAAACTTGACCTAATCTTCCACTGGAAAGTAGCACCAGACAGACAATTAATAATCCATATGTAAGTTCCAAAGAGCGACCAGTATAGTGCCTTGAAAATGTGTGATGCTTTAGACATTTTACTTTTAATACTAACATCCGTGGCTAGCTTGAATTCGTCTTTCAACATCATTCGTGGAAGTTTAATTTGTCCAGAACTACGTCAATATCCCATAAGTAATGTCAAGTTTATTATATTGGCTGGTGAGACTTTTGACGACGTTCAATACAATCAATATCTTAGAAACACATAAAAAAAAATGAAAAAAAACAAGTCAACAATTTCGTCTCCAGTCAGAACCAATATCTTAGAAGCTTCTTATATATCTATATATACCGACTGCGTTCTTTGATATATCTCATAAATCCAACATGTTCTTCTTCAAATCAATCCCTCTGGGTCTCTTAGTGCTTTGCCTTTTACACCATTCTGCAAGTGGTGCCTCCCCACTTAACCATTTTTGTTTCAGCCCAGAAAACTACACTGCTGATAGTCCATATGGTGCCAACTTGAACTCATTGTTCCATCTTTTATACACCAAAGTTCCTCCTTCTGGCTTTGGCATTGGTTCAACTGGCCAAGCTAAAAACCAAGTGAATGGCTTGGCCCTTTGCCGCGGTGATGTCTCAAGCAAAGATTGCAATACTTGCGTGGTTGACGCAAGCAAAGAGCTTCGAGACCGCTGCCCTTATCATAAAGGAGCCATAATTTGGTACGATCACTGCCTTTTAAAGTACTCAGATGTGAGCTTTTTTGGGCAAATTGATAGCAGGAACAGGTTTTATATGTGGAACGTCCAAGAAGTAGAGAATGGGACACTATTCAATGAGAAAGTTAAAGAGTTGTTAAGTGGGTTATCTAATGAAGCTTCTGAAGCTAATCAAAAGCTTTATGCTACTGGTGAGGTACAACTCGATACATTCACAACCCTTTATGGCATTGCTCAATGCACGAGGGACCTCTCTGGGGTTGATTGTAAAAAGTGTCTTGATAGTGCAATAAGCGAACTCCCAAACTGCTGCGATGCAAAACGAGGTGGGCGTGTTGTAGGTGGGAGCTGTAATGTTGGGTATGAACTGTATCCCATTGTCAATACTTAAGAGTATAATTATTCAGTACAATGTGACCGACGTCTTGTTATGCTTGCTAATAAATGATGTTCAGATGATATTTGAATGTCTCTCTTGACAAATTTGTCCAAGGATATGGATCTGTGTTTACTGATTGTGTTTGTGTTATAAAAGAAAAGCATTATGGTATATTGAGTAGTTTTATGAGATTGTATTTATCTTCGAAGTTAGCATTGAGTGGGAATCTGCTGATTTATATTTCATATGAGATCTTTACAAGATTACAAGACATGTATATGAGATTGGAATTGAGTGAGGGAAGGCATGGAATGCGGGACAACACACCTCAATCTTCTCGGCACAATCAGCTGCCATAATTCAAGGAAAAAAGGTGGTATTCACAACTCATCCCAAGATAAGGTGATGGGGAGTGGTGACTACAGCCTAATATATAGGTTTTCTTGTCTATGTAAATATGTGGTTGCTTGTACAATTACGATCGACTTATTTACGGTTTTGAACAAGTCTTGTATCTTGTTCTCTTATAAATACTTACCTTATGGAGAATAATTAAGTACTTGTTATGAATATACTTTTAGTACCGTACATGGGTGGATCTATTAAGAGACTAAGGTGGTCCCAGGACCACCCAAAGGCTTAGAAAAGTGGCTATGAAAACCTCCAAGGAACACCCTAATCTGGGTTGTGGTGGAGGAAAAGAGCAGCCATGGTTGCCGAGCACCTTCTGCAAAACAGAAGGAGAAAGAAGATGACTTTTTCTTTCAAATGACTTGGCCAAAACGAAACCGTTTTGAGCCAAACCATTAAAAAAAAGACAATATTTAGACACTGACTAGTCACTGTATTGTTTTACTGACCACCAATAAATAAAAGACACATGTCAACCAAAACTCTCTCTAAATCTATAACCAAACAACCAACTCTAACATTGCACCCATAACCAAACAGCCACTCTTTCCTCGTAAGCCTACTTTGCTGTATGCTACAAATCTCGTCTGCAAAAGCCTCTCCACCGCTAAGCCCTCCTCTCCGCCAAAACATCTTCCGTTGAACCCAGCCTTGCCCACTCATAATCCAACCCTCTCTTTGCCATGGAAGGACGTCTGCACCCACCCGCACCACCTTTCTCTCCTTGCTAAAATCCTAGATCCGCCACTGCCTGCGTATTGTGCAAATCATTAGTAGATTATATTTAGAATACTAGAAGAACTTTTTCCTTTAGGATTGTATTAATTGCAAGGCAATGAATCCTCCTTGGTTTACTATAAATAAAGGCACAAGGAATGAGAAATAACACACAGAATTCCTCAATCCAATTTTCCATCTCTCTTTCTCTCTATGCCGCACCCTCTATTTGCCTCAGTTAATTATAGGCCACAACACATTATCAGCAAGCTCTTTAATTATAATATACAAGCTTTGAAGATGGACATTCGAAATCCGGAGGAGGAACTCCTACAAACCAATTCATCAATACCATCACGTAATCCAACTTCTTCCAAAATAACGATGTTTATCTTAATATTTTTTCAGCCTTCACTGCGTGAACCTTCACCATAATGCATGAACCAACTTTATGTTTTACGAATTTTAAATTCTACATAGATTGTGCGTACATTATACTCAAAATGTTGCCAGATTATAGGAATTGATATTAGGAATTTGAAAGCAAAAAAAATTAGGCCAACTGCCTAAACCGCTGGAGCCGAGCCACCAAGATAAATCAAACCCAAAAAAACTATGAGTGTCATGCAGGTTCCGCCCACTTGCCTACATAGTGAGGAGTATACACATGTTAAGTAATGAATGTTTTAGTGCTATGTTGTTTGTACCAAATTAAAATTTGGCATATCTGTTTTTGGTTTGTGGGATAATGATTTTGACTCAATATAAGGGTTGTGGTATTTAAGAATCTGGTTGCTAGCATGATCCATTTCTATGGCTATCTAATTTCTGGCATTGTATTTGATCTTATTATGTATATCATTACTATTTTTGAAGATAAATTAATAAATGGTAGAAGGTTCCCAGTTTTAATTTCTGCCTAAACCACTGGAGCCGAGCCACCAAGATAAATCGAGCCCAAAAAAACTATGAGTGTCATGCAGGTTCCACCCACTTGCCTACATAGTCAGGAGTATACACATGTTAAGCAATGAATGTTTTAGTGCTATGTTGCTTGTAGCAAATTAAAATTTGGCATATCTGTTTTTGGTTTGTGGGATGATGATTTTGACTCAATATAAGGGTTGTGGTATTTAAGAAACTAGTTGCTAGCATGATCTATTTCTATGGCTATCTAATTTCTGGCATTGTATTTGATCTTATTATGTATATTATTACTATTTTTGAAGATAAATTAATAAATGGCAGAGGGTTCCCAGTTTCATGAGATTGATACTTTTGAGATTGCTCATGCCTTGAAGAACAAAAACTGGACCAATGAGGCAGCCAAGTCCAAATTTGTAAGTCTAAAATGGAATTAATGCTTTGGTGTTGTTTAATAATTAAGCTGTAAATTTCGGACAAAGTTCTATTCTATGCCTTTCTTGTTTTTTTTTAAAGGAAAACTAATGAAAAGGGTTTGAAATTTTTGAGTTTTAACGATAAAGACAAAATAAAGGGTAAAGTGAATAGTATCAAGTTTGATTTTTTAGTGTAAAAATGTGGTTTTTCGTTAAAGTAAACAGTACCGTGGACTTTTCTTTAAAACTCATTTCTTTTAAAGGATGAGACGCTTGTTAGGAAAGAGGATTGTCTTAATGAATTTACAAAGGATTATCCTGAGAATACTCCATTAGATGACATAGCAGTACTTGATAAAGATTTTGTCTTCTTATCCTTAACTGTGTACTGGGTGTTAAACCCAGTAGGTAGATACGCGCTTTGGGTGATGGCCGAGTTCATGGGTTTGGTGGATCGACTTCTCGGACGTCACTTAGAACCTGTGAGTTGGAGGAGGAGCTTGCAGAGGAAAGAGCTGCTCGACCGTTGGAGGAGGATTTTGATGCACCGGGGAGCTTGGTGCGTCAGCTACCTGTCAAGCAACTCTTTCCTCTACCAACTCCTCCTCCAACTAACGCGCTTTAAGTGACGATCGAGAAGTCAATCCACCAAGCTCACGAACTCGGTCATCACCTAAACCACATATCTGCCTACTGGGCTTAACATCAGTACATCAGTAAGGATATGAAGACCAACATCTGTATCAGTTACTGCTATGTCATCTAATGGAGTATCCTCTGGATAATCCTTAGCCAATTCATTGAGATAATCCTATTTCCTAGCAACCATATCATCCTTAAAACAAAGGGCATAGATTAGAACTTCGTCCGAAATTTACAGCTTTATTTATTATACAACACTAAAACAGAATCAACTTCAGACTTACAAATTTGGACTTGGCAGTCTTATTGGTCCAGTTTTTGCTCTTCTCAGCATAAGCAATGTTAAAAGTATCAATCTTAGGGAATTGCGAACCTGCCTGTTAGCTTCAAATATAGTAATGATCAGTGTATAAAATCAAATACAAATGAGAAAAATTGTACATACATAGAAATGGATCATGCTAGCAACCAGATTCTTAAATACCACAACCCTTATATTGAGTCAAAATCATTATCCAACAAACCAAAAGCAGATATGCCAAATTTTAATTTGCTACAAACAACATAGCACTAAAACATTCATTACTTAACCTGTGTATACTCCTACACCTCCATTATGTAGGCAAGTGGGCACGAACCAGCGTGACACTGATGCTTATTTTGGGCTCGATTTTTCTTGTTAGCATCTGATTGCTTCTACATTTCGCAACAATATAACAGTTTCTTAGCTAGTGCACATATACTTGACAAAAAATGAAGACTAACTGCTTTGCTGGTATGAACCAACTAAAAGAATACCATAAACTTCTCTGACTGAAAATGTTCATATAAAAACTCCCACTCCAAGTTCCCCAAGTCTTGAGTTCATATATTGGCCATGCCTCGTCAGGCGATGCCCACTCTAAAAAGTATGCATGTAACTCGTACTTAAACTCAATACCGTCTAGACATAAGTCAGTCAACATAATCATAATGTTGTTCAATTTTGGTGTCCAAGTTAAAATTCACAAAAACAAAGGTTGTGATTTTTATTTCAACAAAATGCAGACCTAAACTTAAAAGAAAGTTTAAAAAAAAATACATGCTGTTTGTATAGTAAAATTCAGGTTGCTATAGAGATTACTACAATGTATATGTCTCGATCAAAGATTATTAATTAATTCTACTCACAGTAATCTCTTAGATGAGGTCTGACTTTGACTCGTCAGACATTTTTTTTGCCAATATGCCTTGTTTATTGGGCAGTGTTGGTGAACAATGACCCTTGCATCATGCGTCAACAATCTATGAACGACCTTATGTATCGCTCACCTATGCACAAGTCTATAACGATCTTGATCTTTACTTGCACAATACAAACAGTACGATTGGTCTATTTAACCAACCAACATGCCCCGCGTACTGGTGTTTCATCAAGTTTGGGATAAAACCACCAACACCTACAATGCAAAAGCAAAAATGGTATTAATATGCAGTGATGATTGGTGTAACGTTATGTGATAATAACTATGCTGATCATGGTGTATAATATTTATTTATTTTTATTTCTTACGCCAGCTGCGGCGAACGGCATTCTCTTTGTAGTAGGTGCTTGAGTAGGCAAATCAATAGGAGTAACATCAAGCTGGGATCCTACAGGTGTATAGTTGCCTCTCGCTGTTGATGAGAAGTTCTCCTAGTGCCAATTACGGATTGCGATTGAGTGCGAGGAAGAGGGGTCCCGCTCGCACCACTTGTGGTAAAGACGATTACAAGGTGGATAACGCGTAGTGTTTTCCTGCCAAGGTCTTGGAGCATCAATATTCCTTGGCCCAAAAAATGAAAATTGGGCCTATTTTTTTCACAAAACAAAATTAAAGAGTGGGCTTTTAGCTAAAGCCCAAAATAGAAACAGAATAGTTTCATACTAAACCTATAAGGTTGGGTATAAGTTCGGCACACCCCATGATTGCGAACCAAATCGTACTAATTTTTGTTTTTGATTTTGATTTTTGTTCGCCTCCCATACTGTGCCGAGCTATCGTGCATAGAGCTACCCAACCTATATATATATTTTCTCAATTCAACTATTATTTGCTTTAACTTTTTTTTTTTCAAAAAAAAAATTATTATTATTAGGAAAGGGAGCAGAGTTCCAAACTATTACTTTAATTTGCAGATCAATTTTGAACCATGATGCATTGATAGAAACTCAACATCCTATCCTATCCACTAAAGACCACGTACAAATTATCTACTCAAATGTGTTACAACATTGATTTCTCTCTTTTTGCTTTCATCACTCTTCAACCTATGCTAGGTTATATAAAACTCAATTTTGATTTCATTTTGTCCCTGAAAACTTGAAAGTCATCTCTATAAAACTCAAAATTCGCTCTACATTACCTTAGATCTGTTAATTTCTAATATGGATTTGGTTTGAGTGCCCCAAGCTAATCAATTCTTTTTTATTTTTTCATCTCTTCAATTTCCCTTAAACCTATTATTCTTTGATTATTGAATGTTAATCCATAATAGAGATTTATAATCAAATTTATTGCATACATCGCATAGTCTTATTGAATGTTAGATCCACATATATTTCAGGAAGCGACCTATAAATTTCAGGGAGAATGAAATCTCTACAAGTCAAGGTGAAACGAATTTTAAATTTTAAAAAAGTAAAATGATGACTTTTAAATTACAAAATAATGTTTCATATAGAATTCCAAATACCGTAACAAAAAATAAGCCAAAAATAAATTACCCCCAAGTCAACTTTACATAAAAGCTCATATAGAGTCCCGAGGTTATAGCGCCTCCATCGAGAATGATTTGACCATGAATTCCATTCCCACGTTGAACAGTAGAATGTAGGGTAGTTAAGGAAGTGACCACGCTTCTCCACACCAAATGTGGAAAATTTCAGTCAACCCTCTTGAGTCTTTGGTTTTTGGATTATGCTTTTTCCACATCACATTATTCTCATCAATCCTGAGCTGAATGCCGACTGTTGTAAATGCTTTGCTTATTGTCCCACCAGCAACAATTGCAACACAGCATACTCTCGCTACTTCCTTCCACAACCCCCAAGTTTATTAACTCAAACACTCTGAGCTTTCTGTGTTTTCGAATTGCCATTTTTCAGGTCACTCGTTCACATCGCATGGCTTCTCCTTGTGGGGTTATCGGCACCCTTTTTCTTCTTCTTGCTCTACAGAATTCTGGGTTTCTTCTCTCTTTGGCTTCCAAAAATGTGAGTCTTAACCTATTCTTTGTGTGCTTTATAGTTTATTCTTTATTTGTTTTGACAAAGGCGATATTCTATTATAAACTACTTTATAGTTTATTCTTTATTTGCTTTGTTATTGAATGTTACAATATGATCACTTTGTTTTTGTGGGTTTTTGGTTTTGGCAGGTTTACATTGTGTATATGGGAGAAAGACAGCATGGAGAGCCTGAACTGGTTTCTGAGTCTCACCATCAGACTCTGTCATCTGTATTTGGAAGGTCATTGATACTTATCCAAACTTTTATCTTTGACTATGTGCGGTTCAATTTAAGTTAAATTTAAACTTAACCAACAAAAGAAGATGAACTGATTTCTATTTCTAATTTAGGAACACAAATTTGTTCAAATTGCTAGGTTTTCTGTATGTTTTTTTTTCCCAATGAAATGGTTGTTCTCTATGTTCATAACTGGGGGAAGGGACTATATTGCTACATAATTGTTTGTAACTACCTTCCTACGGCCTTGACATGTTTCAATGCATTTTGTGCTAAAATATTTCGTATCATTTTGCAAGAAAAAAATTCGTAAGGCCTTACGTGTTTCAATGCATTTTGTAGTGAAAATTCCTCAACATTTTTCGAGAAGAAAAGGTTAAACATGCTGCTGCTGTTTTACTTCATAATAAAACGATATGCTGTTTGGTTTGAGAAATGACACAGGGGGATGGAGTTTTCATAGCTGTGACTGATATATGATGACAACTTCAATAGCATAGACCGAAAACTCCCTTCAGTAAACATGCATATGTGTGTGTGAATGTCTGCTGTTTTGTGGCATGCTAGTTTTGCTTGTTTGGCCAATGGTACCTCTTTCTCTGCAATATCACAAGCACAGGGTGCATCTCATAGGCATGGACATGAAAAATCATCCGAAAAAAGCATATTTTAACTGGACAGGATTACAGCATAATATAAAAGTAACAGGTTGTGAGTAAAATTTTCAGCAAAGAAGCCGCAAAGGAATCAATTCTGTACAACTACAAGCATGGATTTTCAGGGTTCGCTGCTGTCCTAACTCCATGTCAAGCAAAGCTTATTGCAGGTGTTACAATTTTAGTGAACTGTAAACTATGTTTTCTTTCTTTTGAGTCAGAATTTTCTTTTCTAATAAGTAACTTAATTTATATTTTCCTTTGCTGAAAACTTAATGCAGATTCCCCTGGCGTTGTTCATGTCATTCCAAACAGAATTCTTAATTTGCATACGACTAGAAGTTGGAATTTTCTGGAAGTAAACTCTCATATTAGAAATGGAATTCTTTCAAAGAGTCAATCGGGCATTGGGTCTATTATTGGAATCATGGACACTGGTCAGGATTTCAAAATTCTCTACATCTTGCAAAGTATATTAGATCAGATTACATTTTACTTATATTGTATTTTGATTCTCAGGAATTTGGCCTGAGTCTGAAAGCTTCAGAGATGAGGGTATGGGAGATGCCCCATCCCGATTCAGAGGGATATGTCAAGAAGGAGAAAGGTTCAATCGCTCCCATTGTAACCGGTTAGTTTATTTCATTTGCATGTATATTGTTATATTTTTCATCATTTCCTCATATGATGACGTAGTCAACTGTTGTGTACCTGGTGATATATTGTTCCTTCACTTGTTTTAGAAGGGAGTTGTTTCGGTAAACTGGATTAGTGGTTATATTGAACCACTAACCTAATAATAGTTGAAGCGATCAGTTTAAATATATCATGTGGTGGAAATGGTCACAACCTTCCCATTGTCCCGTTCTACTAATTTTCGAACTCAACATCAGCAATGACTTTTGTATCAGTCTACTTTGGAGAGCTCTGCCTTGTGCTAACTGCAAAATTATCATTAGGTTTTTCTTTTAGGGACAAAGTATGTCATCATAATAAATTGATAAAAACTATGAAAAATGTTGCATGTCAATTAGTGTAAAGGATTCTTCAGCTATCAAGATCCCAGAATCTATACCTATAAGTATCAAGTGCGGGCTGCTTCTAACCAAATATTTCAGTTTAGTGCTTAATTTTCAACAATTACCAAATTTTTATCTTAGTAGTCCTTTTTTAATCCGCATTTATGGTGTTTACTTGCGAACCATATCTAAACAACAAAGGAGTTTGACTAACTTCATCAAGTCCCTTAAGGGAAACCATTTATTGGTATTCTTTGCTGAACTACAGTCAGAGAACGACATGGTTTATTTATTCTATTTTCTATGATAAGCAGCAAAATAATTGGTGCACGGTGGTATAGTAAAGGATATGAAGCTGAATTCGGAAATCTAAGTACAAGTGATGAGTTTGAATATCTATCTCCCCGAGATGCTGCAGGACATGGTACTCATACATCATCCACCGCAGCTGGTGATTCAATAGAAAATGCAAGCTATAAGGGATTAGCTGCAGGATTGGCAAGAGGGGGTGCTCCTTCAGCTCGGTTAGCTGTCTATAAAGTTTGTTGGGCAACTGGTGACTGCAGCTCAGCAGACCTGCTTGCCGCATTTGATGATGCAATCTATGATGGTGTAGATGTGTTGTCTGTATCTCTTGGTTCTCCACCTCCACTTTCTTCTTATGTTGAGGATGCTGTGGCCATTGGCTCTTTCCATGCTGTTGCCAAAGGAATCTCTGTTGTATGCTCTGCTGGAAATTCTGGTCCATACCCTCAAACTGTCATAAATTCTGCTCCCTGGATTTTCACTGTTGTGGCAAGCACTATTGATAGGGCTTTCCCTACTGTGATTACCCTGGGAAACAATCAAACTGTTGTGGTATATCATCACTTCCTTCTTTTAGCCATGAAGTTTTTGTTTGCTTCTTATTGACATGATTAGCGCTATGGTATACAACGAGTTATGTTAATCACTTGATAGACAGTCTGCTGTGATATGTTGCCAGTTATCAGTCAAGCCCTTGGTTCTAAATGCGTGGTTCTGAGTAGCAGTCTTTAAATAAGCATATCACATTGTGTCACAAGAGAACATTCTTATGCTACTCTATGCATAGCATGTATATTAGGCCATTATGTGAAATTCTCTTTTACTAATGCATCGCTCTTAGCATTGTTAAAGCAAACTTGCACAATAATGGAAATCGTTGATTTGAAATTTATGATCCATTAATTTGTTACCATTCATGTTGTTTCCATGATCTAGAAGAGCAATACGTTACTCTATTTGATTTAGTTTCAGAATCTGAGACCCTTGGAGTTGTTTGGAAATGTTGCATATTTATCAATTTGAAAATGGTATGTCGTTAATTGTGTAAGAGAAAGTTTGTTCTGAAATACCAATCAAAGCAAATCATCCTGGTAGTGTTCTCAAAATCATTTGGGTTTGTTCTACCGATAGAAGTGTTTAGTGTTTTGTTGTTTTAATCATTTTTAAGAATTTTCATCATTGTGGATTAGCGATGCGATTTAAATGAATAATGCACTGTGTTCGAAGTTGAAAATTAAACCGTATATACTATATCCTTAATGCTTCAACTTGATTCTGAGTTTCCATTTAAACGTCTAAGTTGGTACTGGTAAATGCAAAACTACAAAAACCTGGAAATGAAATTTATTTTCTCATGTAGGGTCAGGCTTTGTATACAGGGATGGATAGAAACAAGTATTACCCTCTTGTTTATGGAGGAGACATTGCATCTATTGATTCAGATGAAGACACTGCCGGGTATTAAACCTTTTCCTCTATTTTTGAGCTTGAATTCTACATGAGCCTCGTACCTCACTGTAGAGAAATACACATTATAATGGTGCCCATTTTTAACAGGAGCTGTTATCCGGGAACTCTAAATGAAACTTTAGCAAGTGGAAAGGTCATTCTTTGTTTCCAATCTCGATCACAGAGGTCAGCTATTCCTGCAACGACAACTGTGACGAGTGCTAGGGGCGCTGGTCTCATTTTTGCTCAGTTTCCTAGCAAGGATGTTTCTTTGTCTTCGGGTAGTCTACCTTGTGTTCAAGTTGACTTTGCAATTGGCACAAATCTGCTAACATACATTAGAGCAACCAGGTATTCTCTAGTATGTGTAACTTGTCTTTATGCAGAATGTGTACCATATGGAAATAAAAATAAAGAGCCTTTTCATGCTTTAGTTCTTGTCACTCGTCAATATCGCTCCTCATAGAAGACACAATTACATTTCCCTTCTTTATCTTGAGGAGGCTAATAACAGTGCCCTAATCGAATGATGTGCCACAGAAATCCCGTAGTCAAGTTCAATCCTTCAAAAACACTAGTGGGACAACAGATATCCCCAGAAGTGGCATTTTTCTCTTCCCGAGGACCCAATTCTCTCTCTCCTTCCATACTTAAGGTATATAAACTGTGTTATATTGTTTCATTAATTTTTCTTTTCTTAAGAACTATATTATTAACGATTCGAATGTGTTATGCAGCCAGACATTGCTGCTCCTGGTGTTAATATATTAGCCTCCTGGTCTCCTGCTCAGTCCCAAAATCAAGCAAATCCAGATATTTTCAAAATTGAATCAGGAACTTCCATGGCTTGTCCCCATATATCCGGTATTGTTGCTCTTCTTAAATCTATCCATCCAACGTGGAGTCCTGCTGCAATAAAGTCTTCCCTGGTTACAACAGGTGAGAAAGTAAAATTTCATGGCATCTAGTGCATTCAAGGAACTTTTTGGAGAACTGATTGTTCTTCCTCTTTACAGCTTCTCTAGAAGATGAATATGGTCAAAGTATTGTGGCCGAGGGAGCTCCTCACAAGCCGGCCGATCCATTTGACTATGGTGGTGGTCATGTTGATCCTAACAAAGCCATAGCTCCTGGTCTCATATATGACATAGAATCATCAGATTATATCCGTTTCCTGTGCTCCATGGGTTATAACAACACAGCCATCAGTTTAGTGGCTGGGGCTAAGATCACATGCCGTAAATCAACCAACTTCATTAATAACCTTAATCTTCCTTCTATCACCATTCATGAGCTGAAGCAGAGCACAACAGTATCAAGAACGGTCACAAATGTAGGTCCAGTTAATTCTACCTACAATGCTCGTGTTATAACGCCTGCAGGTGTGTCTGTGAGAGTTAAGCCATCAATTTTGTCATTCAACTCTACTGTAAAGAAGCTGGAGTTTAAGGTTACTTTTCGTTCCCTATTAAGAATTCAAGGAAGATTCTCCTTCGGAAATCTGTTTTGGGAAGATGGTTTGCATGTAGTTAGGATACCACTCATAGTTCGAATTGTCCTTGATGATTTTTATGCAGACACATGATGAACTGCCATTCATTTTGAAAACCAAATCTGGAGTTAATCTGATTGTAATTATAATTGTATCCTTATGAATAAATGATTCATCGTTCTGTATCACTTTGCTTCATTAAAAATCTGTTGTTTGACTTTTTCACCATCCCTCAAAGTATGTTGCTTGGCGACCAAGCAAAGAACCTAAACCGCATACGGAAAAAAATTCTTTTGGGTGATTATGGGTTTTAGGTTCTTGGTCATATACTCGAAAAATACTAATAGCATCGTCCTCCTGGTCCATTTTATATGCTTAACGTATTATGTAGAGCAATTGTTTTAATCAAAGCAGAAGCCATTCAACTGCTGGGACCAGCCTTGCTGCTGTTTATGCACAATGTTCTTATCCGGTATCAAGTTTCCAAACTGCGTGGCAAGGAAACGCTTGCCAACCAGCTTCATTTGTATGTTTTGACTTGTGGGTGTGCAGGCTAGGAGTATGACTGCTTCTGCTGCTGCTAACTCCCCTCAAGAAAAGAGGCGAGGACACCCGCAGTGCCTTTAGCAGCCATGTTCATCCTGCTATACATGGGAAGAAAACCAAAACATGCATGGATCATAGTCTTAAAGGAGTAGATGAAATTGCGCCTGCACTTATGAAAGCAATCAAGAATTCATATCTTTCAGCAATCATTTCTCAGCAAACTATGCTTCTTCTACATGGTGTTTGGATGAACTTGCGCATATACTGCGATGCAAGGAGAGAGATAGACAATTTGTTATTCCCATTTTTTACTGCATTAATCCGTCACATGTACGATAACATCAGGGGGCATATACAGATGGGTTTGCTCGACTTGAAGAACGTTTTAAGGATAGTGTGGACAAGGTGCACAAGTGGAGGGATGCTGGTGTTGGATTTAACCAAGATTTGTCTAGGTGAGAAGGCTGAGCTCTGTTTACTATTGTTTAGTTTGTTTGTGTAGGTCCTGGAACTGTGAGGTGTGATGGTCTGAATTATGTGTCATGGTCCTGTGACTCCTTCCCATTGCAACTTCAAATATGGTTACTACCGCGCTTGTAAGAGGTGTTAGTGTCTCCTCCTCTCTTAACCCTAGTGCCTCTGTGGTGGTGCAGTGAATAAATTCGTATGCTTGTTGGGTACTTTTTTGTCACATTGATTCAGAATTTGAATTTTCTGCAGCAACTTGGCGCAATTTGCAAGGAATTTGTAAGTATTTATGATTCATATTTTGTATACACAACTTGATGATATAAACTTTCTGATGCAGTTTTCGTTATTCCTGCAGCAAAATACATAGGTTCAGGTTTCTTCCCACCTTTCAAACCATTCATATGCTCTTTTCTTTGAGATAAACAGTGTTAGTTACTCCTCTAATGGGTTGTTATGATGTCCTCCACTTGCATGTCTTATCTTCGTTGACATCATGTCCTTCTATTAGCTCTCCTACTACCAGTAAAAAGAATTACTATGACATACTCCTGCACTTGATTTGTTTTAATTGACTTTGTAACTGAACACGACATCTTCTCTCGGTAGACAAGAGGTTTGGCATGGCCTGCAGTTCATGTCCGTTGGGTTACTCGGAGTGCAAGGTTACATATCTCTTCCATTGGTAACTACACTGCCATGGACTTTGTAAACTCCCAACATGTTTTTGAACCCAAGGGATTTTAAATAAAGCCTGCATTCATACTTATTTGTTGCCCTAGAGAAAGTTATCTTGGCAGGGGATTTCAAATGCTGAGGTTAAATGAGATTGTGAGCAGCTGTTACTTCATGTTCCTCGATTTATCTTGAGTGATGATTTTTCTTCTGTTCTTCTGATAAGCTGATCATGCCGGTCTTTCGGAGCAAAGATAGTTGAAAACTGAGTCCTGTTTGTATTGATGTTGGGTTTGCTGTATAGCGCTTGCTGCTTTAGGACAGGGAAGCTCTATTGAGCTTAGGTACTTGGTTCTTTTTATTTACTTTTACTTTATTTTTTTAAAATATGGTGAATTTTAGTTGAGATCTGTTTACTTGTTTGGACCGTTATTTGACAATCCACATGGATTCTGAAAGATCCACTATGTCATGTTATTATTATGAGATAGCCACAAAAATTAAAGATATTTTTGATGAGGATGGGTGAAGACCTAGAGATCATGGAGCACTATCAAAGGAGAAGCCAAACAACTTAAAAAGAAAAAAAAAAAAACCAAGATTATTCAATCTCTCTCAAAATCCTCCTACGAGCAATATTCTCAGTCTCTCAAAGAGCAAATCTCTACAAAGAAAGCAAGCTTTACTCAAAGCATTTCAAAGAGAAGTATCATTCCTTCTCCAAATCTCTTCCAATCCAGTAGTTGCGGTGAATACGTACCATACCTTCTCCAAGCCCTCCTTCAAAATCAAGCAAGCCCTCTCTGACAAAGCTTTAATTTGCTTTCTCTTGTTTTGTAGCCTTGCATTTACAATTTCCTCTTGTAATCGTTACTAAGTATTTCAGTACAATTTCTCTCTTTGAGTCTTGAGATTTAGTTTCCGACAATTTGAGGTCCATAGCATTCAAGGCAAAAAGAACTCAACGCTGAGCCTCCCCACTCAATTACACAATTCCTTGGTTAGGAGTCAATTAGGTGCAATTTTTCATGTCCGAAATCTGTCTACTAGTAGCCTCTAATAGTGGCATACCTGTTTCCCTTAATCTACACCCATATTTTCATTTCAGGGGTCAAACGTATGTTGGCACGTCCACTGAGACTTCGTAGAAACTAATTCCTAAATTCTCATCATTACTTTTCCAATGACTACGATTCGAAGGATGATGATGATGATTGGCCTTTATATGGCCCCAATCAAGGTTATCATCTTAATCATAATAATCATGTTGAGTGGCCTTCCTATGGCTATGACCTAGATTATTATTAGAGTAAATTGGATTAATAGTTTCTGTGATGATAGGGTATTCGGAAGATAGTTCTCATGGTAAAATAATTTGGAATATAGTTTCTAGATCATTCATAGTATACTATTTCTATGATATAAAACCAAAACTCATGAATGAATAAACCTTGCTCATTTTCTTATTAATTTGGAACAATTACAATATACTTTTTTTCTTTTTTTGGAATAAATGATAGTATCTACATTAAAAGTTGGCAGGGTCGGTCCTCAGATTTTGGAGGTCCTGTGCGAGACTCAAACGAAGGCCCTTACAAGGTCTAACTTTTGGTTGCTATATTTTCTTTTATATTTTATATTTTTTTTTTTGTGTGTATAAATTGATATGAACGCAAAAGAAAATAAATAAAAAAGAAGCATAGTTTGGTGGCTATGTATCTGCATTCTTTATGTTTTTAAGTTCGAAACTCCTTACTTTTTAAATAAAAAAAGCATGGTGTGGTGGCTATGTACATATCATATCATTGTACATATCATATCATTATAGTGTTTAGATTCTATAAGTGGTTGGGGCTATTAAACATTTGTGGTTGGTATTGTTGTGGTATGTTTGCTTTTTAACCGTTTTCTCAACAAGCTGGAATTCTCGTCTTTTTGGAATTAATTGAATCTTTATTTTAATTTTTTTTTTCTTTTTTTTTGTTTTTTGGTACAGAAATTCTTACTTTCATGACAAATACAATTGCTCACTGATAACGTTTAATTGAATTCCAAACAAAGATGAATTTCAAATCAAATGAATTATGAACCAGAGAAGACCTTTAGCTTGCTTTTCTCTCCCCAAAATCCTATTGTTTTTATCTCAATCTCTGTTAATGAAAAAAATCCATCAATATTTAATTTGAAGGAAAACCACAATTTGAATTTTTAAAACGAAAAAATAATTCAAGATCTCAATTCTGTAAATGAAAATTTGTCGAGCATACCCACAATTTGACAAACCAATAGATGAACTAGTCAAATTTTGTAAACATTGTCATTCGTTGGAAAGAAAAAAAAGTGAGGGGGAGCATGACACACCCCGACCGAGATCGGAGCGTGCTGGCCGTCACACGAAGATGACGTAGCCATGTGCACGTGCGGAAGCTAATAAAGTAGTAATATAAAAGTACGAATAATTTAAAAACTAGCATACAAAGTCCTAGAACAAGTGCTAGCATGAGTGAACACAATTCAGAGCAGGTCTACAGCAGTCCAAAAGAAGATTTCGACAATAGTACACCCGAAGGTGACCCTACAATGGTGAGTGTCTGTCAGAAACGCCGGAAAAGCCCTCTGGGAAACCACCGAAACTGCTAATCAACTAGAACCTGGAGGGGCGCAAAACAAAAGCGTGAGTGGGCAAAAACAAATCTTTCCGAAAACCATTTAGCAAAATACATTCTAACCCCTCACCGTAAAACCTGTATACTTCCCAGAAAATAATCATATATACGTACGTATAAATATGCCAATCATGCTCAAGGGTATGCCAATCATGCTCAACAATGTGCCATGTCAAAGCCTCATAATGATATGCAAGTGCTCAGGTATAACTCATATCAATAGCATAACATCTGGCAGCCGGAGTCACCTAACGTGACCTGTACGGCTACATATAGAGCTCAAATCTCAAAACTCAATAACTGAACCTGCCCACGAGTCGGAACCACCTAAAGTGGTCTGTACGACAAGCCTGGGTGTAATATATATATACGCTCTAGTGCTACGATCACGTGAAGACTGTGCGAATAATCGCGGGTCACCTACGAGTCGGAACCACCTAAAGTGGTCTGTACGACAGGACTGTGCACCTAACTTGGATCCAAGCTGAGCGTGTGGTGCGGGAGGTGAACATCACGTGAAGGACTGTGCCCTACTCTGGGCGGGAGCACTAACACCGGGAGTGCAGGTTATGAGCTCTCTAAGCATCTCAAACTACTGCTGAATGTAAATATGTATACCACTTACCTGGCACTTACCTGTGCGTCCACAGCACCCAATATGCATATGTATATGTATGCCACTACTAAAGCGTGCAATGATGCATAAACGATAATAATAACATGCATGGCATAAGGCAAATAACCCTTTTTACTCAATTTCTGGGAAAATAATTGTATATAGGTATATACGGAAAACAAAAGCCCACTCACTGGTACGTGGAAGGGTCGTAGCCCCCCTGCCTCGAGTGCGCACGCTCGTCCTCGGGGTACGTGTCACCTATATGCGAAATAACTATAAAAACGTTAACTTTAAAGCACATAACCTAACTTTCGTAATAACTTCTCATACATTGCTCAAAATGGACAAATGAATATACCAACGTGCTCTACACAACCTCAGGATCACAACCATATTTTTAGAAAAAATTTCCTCCGCCGCACGCGCCGGCCACGCGCAGGCACGTGCGGTGCACACTGACGGCGTCAACTGACGCCGTGAGGAATATTCCGTTATTTCTAACAGATTCCGTCAACGGCGTCAGGAATATTCCGTCAGATTTGACGGAATATTCCGTCACCTTCTCCGTTCAATCTCCAGTGTCGTCGCCGGCGCCGGAAAACTGGAAAACCTGCAACTTACGTTTTCTCACTCGTTTCTCAACCGTTTTTCACGTTTCTTGCACCAATTTAAAGCTTAGGACTAGTAGAACACATCCATACAAGTTTTAAGGGCTAAAACTTACGCAATCTTACCTGTGCAAACAACCAAAACAGGCCAACTTCGAGCAGGACAATCCCGACGTCCAAATTCGTCCAACGAAGCACTCCGAGGCTCCTTGGGACCTCACTAAGACACCTATGAGCTTCAAAAATCCAAAAACATGCTAGATTAAGGTTTGCATGAACAGTACACAAATCTGCCATTGTCGAATCGACGTGAAAACGTTAGAGTTCCTACCTGAAAATGGTATGGTTGCACTCGCACGAGCTTCACGAGTTCGAAGGTGTCCTTAGTTTCTTCGATCTGTGAGGATTTGGTGGGTTGTGTGTTTGTCCGTACGTATTAAGGTGAACGGGAAGGGAGAGGGAGATGAGAGACATTGACAGAGAAAGGGTAGAGAGAGACAGTGAGAGTGCAGGTGTGTGTGTGTGGCCCAACACATGCCACAACACACAAAACAACCAATAAACGTGACGAAAACGAACTAGGGGCAAATATGTAATTTCACACGTGCGTTTTAATAATCCCGGGACGGGATGTCACAGAGCAGTTTAAATATACGAACTGATTATACTAAAACTATACCAACTGATTTTACCAAAAATTATACTAAACTGATTCTACATATATTTGAAACTGATTATGCGAAAATGGTCAATGACGGGTTGGGCTAATAGCATATATGTTTTTTGTTGAAAATATATAAACTGATTCTACTAAAACTATATAGACAGATTTTACTAAAAAGTATACAAAACAGATTCTACATATATTTGAAATTGACTCTGCAAAAATGATCAAGGACGAGTAAGACTGATGACATGTAGTTTTGTTTAAATATACTAACGAATTATATTGAAACTATACACATTGATTTTACTAAAAATATACAAAAATGATTTTACAAATATTTGAAACTGGTTTTGCAAAAAATGATCAAGGACGGGGTTGGACTAATGACATGTAAGTACTTTTGTTTAAAATATACAAACTAATTCTACTGAAACTATACGCATTGATTTTACATGTATTCGAAACTAATTATGCAAAATGGTCAAGGAGGAGTTGAATTGATTCCATTAATAAAGGATACAAACTAATTCTACATATAGGTTCGAAAACGATCCTACAAAAATGGTCAAGGAGAGGTTGAGTTGATGACACACATTAATTTCTTTGAATTTATGTGGGTTGGGCTATGTTAACAAACATAACTCTTAGGGGTATGGCTGGTATTTTCAAAAATTATTTCCATGTTTTTAGGCTTGACGTTAGGTGTTTTTGTGTTTTTGTCTGTCCTTGAAATATTTAAAAACTAGTGGAGTTTCTTGAAATATAGTATTTTTGGGAGATGAGATTTGAATGGGAGTTTGAGTTTCTGTGATGGTAGTTGTTGTGTCGACGACTTTGAACCCCAAAGCTGCGTCCCAAGAGGAGGTTGTCCCTAAAACGACACCGTAAGGCCGCCTCTTCTTCTTTTTGAATCTAACAATGGCGTCGCTGTTCCTCTCTGCCTCAAAGCTCAGGGTGTGAAATATTGTCTCCGAGTTCAAAGAAAGGCACGCCGGAGAGGTGTCAAAGGCAATCATTGATGGTGGTGGCTGAAGCTTTTGGGGGAGAGAGAGTTAAAAAATTGAGGTTTTAAAGTAAAAAGATTCGGAGAGTATAGGAGAGAGAAAGAGAGAGTTTTTTTCCTTCTTGCCATATCATCACTTAACGATTAACTTAACAGATTTTTAACGAATGTCTAATATTGCAACGAATGTCTAATATTGCAACGAATTCAGAAGTTAATGTATGACATTGCAATTTTTAAAAGGTGAGTTATTAGTTTGCTATGTGACTCAAAATTGAGTGGTAAAATGTATTTACCCTTTTAAAAAATGTAATATGAGTATAAAAGAAATAAAAGTGGAGAAAAGATAATACTAGACTTAACCTAATAACTATGTTGATTTTTTGGACCCAGATCTAAATTTCCCATAAAAAGTGCATTTCCATACCCTAGAAAAAGTCATGAGAAATTAATTCCCATGAATTTCTTTTCACGTACGAAACACAGCCTCATAGTAACTACTTAGTAATTTTATCACTCGAGACCATACCCCTAACCAAAAAAAAAAAAGAGGAAAACTAATGAAAAGGGCTTGAAAACTTTGAGTTTTAATGATAAGGACAAAATACAGGGTAAAGTGAATAGTACCAGGATTGACCTTTTAGTGTAAAAATATGGTTTTTCGTTAAAATGAACAGTACAGTGGGCTTTTCATTAAAACTCCCAAAAAACAGACTGCTCCCTCGCGTACTCTCTCCCAACCTCATAGTAGTTACTTAGTCCTTTAAATAGCATTAATTTTTTCAGTTATTGATAGTGAGTATGGTAGCTTCAATGTGACATGACAATATTGGTGTAGAAAAGATATACTTGGCATAGTCTTCTGTTTAGTGTAGATTAGTATAAAATATCGTTATTAAAGAAATAAAATAAAAGCTAACTACAAGCATAGAAGTCCATGTTGTTCGACTACAAAATGGTATGTGTACCCAAAATATAAAGTGGTACACCATGTATTATAATATAAGTAGATGAAATGGTTGATATGTCATACTTTAGGGTATATTTTTCAATATTTATGCATTTATATTATAATATGAGGTGTACTACCTTGTATACTGGATTAAAATATCTATCATTAAGCACCGTGCTTCTCTAACATGTAAGATGGGCCGGAGCACTTGGCTTTCATAAGTTTATTTCATCTTTCCAATAAAAATGTTATTTTTACCATTTATATGTACCACCATTTTGTATCATCTCTCTAATAAAGATGAGACCCACATGTATTGTTGCCCTAACTCTATTAGATAAATGATACAAATAAACTCTTAAAGGCCTCGTTTGGCAAACCATATTATGTATCAGATAGGATTAATAATACGGAGGCTGGTGTTTGGAGACTTATGTGCTAAATAGTCGCCGAATTAATGAATCTAGTCCAAATTGATTAGTACGCCTCATACCTGCTAGTTAGTACGCTAAAAAAACTCGATATAATTAGTCGGCCTCAAAACTAAAAAACACGATTCGCACCCTTTTCGCATCGGAGGCAGATTCTCTGCCCTCTCACTTCTCGTGCCCTCCTGTTTGTATGGTCACCATTAATCCACGTCAACATTTTATATTACTATTCATTTTTGTCTTATTATCTCTATAAAAACAAACAATATAAAATGTTGACGTGGCTTAACCGTGACCACACAAAACAGAAGGGCACGATGTCACATATCGGCCCGGGGGGGGACCATTTCCCGGGCCCGCTCCACCACCGTAGCACGATATTGTCCGCTTTGGACCCCGACCACGCCCTCACGGTTTTGTTTCTGGGAACTCACACGAGAACTTCCCGATGGGTCACCTATCCTGGGAATACTCTCGCGCGCTACTCGCTTAACTTCGGAGTTCCAAAGGAACCTGAAGCCAGTGAGCTCCCAAAAGGCCTCGTGCTAGATAGAGATGGGAATATACATATAAGGCTAACAAGATCCACTCCTAGGGCGATGTGGGATGTCACAATCCACCCCCCTTAGGGGCCCGACATCCTCGTCGGCACACACGCGCTCAGGGTTAGGCTCTAATACTAAATTGTCACATCCCGGCTCGGGGCAGATCACTTCCCGGACCTGCTCCACCACCGTAGCATGATATTGTCCACTTTGGGCTTACCATTCCCTCACGATTTTGTTTTTGGGAACTCACGAGCAACTTCCCAGTGGGTCACCCATCATGGGATTGCTCTAACCCCCTTCTCGCTTAACTTCGGAGTTCCTACGGAACCCGAAGCCAATGAGCTCCCAAAAGGCCTCGTGCTAAGTAGGGATGGAAATATACATATAAGGATTACTCCCCTGGGCGATGTGGGATGTCACAATCCACCCCCCCTTAGGGAAATTTTTTTTTTTTTTGGTCTTTTTTTTTAAAAAAAATTTGAATTGTCATTCAAAAAATACTAATAACAAGTTATTAGAAAATAAAATATAATCAAACCTCTTAATACGTCATTAGTCTGATATTGCATCAAACGCTGGACTAATTTAGTCAGTACTATTTGACGACTATTTATTCTATTTGATTAAAATAATCAGTACAATCCGAGCTGTCAAATGAGGTCCTTTAGCTTTTTAGGAAGTGGGTGGATTAGCTATCAATCAATGCCATCATTAGCCTCAAATTTGAAAGTTTTAACAGCGGGAAAGACGTTGGAAATTACGGAGAAAAAGAGGCGCGATTAACGCGGACAAGTAATCCCATTCCTTCCCAATCTCGTAAATAACTTGAATGCCGGTGGCGACTGTCCATGACTAAATGATTGCAGTTTCCTGGATGGTAAACTTTGGTTTCGTTTAATTTGAACTTTGAATGATCCTAGCGCCCAAATCCCAGCATAACCCACTGTCACCACCAATCAAGGCAATACCCACCGCTCATTCAAACATTCGAATTTCTTGATTCTTGATAGTTTGGAGAGAATATCGAACATTAGAGCTCTAATCGTGATAAGTCACCATTAAGATTTACATCGGATGTGAAAATGAAGTTAGTACTTTTAACATGGATGAACTCTTCTATGTTTATATTCTACTTGTTTTGAAAAATATAATTTGATTGTTAAATGGTAACAAATTTCAAACATGAACGATGATTAGTGAAATTAATGAATGATAACACACATGTATATATTAGTTTTTATATTTTTTAATTAAAAGTACTTTGCGTAAAAGTTTGTAAAAACTCGTAAACCATTGTAATTAATCATTTAATTCCAGTACAATGACGCGGTATAACGGTTTCAAATTAAGATACGAATTTTCAATTTAGAGGGCTTAAAAAAGTTGGAACCGAAGGATCCAGTGCGATGATGGTCATTGGTGGGCATGGTCATTGGTGGAACCAGTGCGATGATGGTCATGGAACCAGTGCGATGATGGTCATTGGTGGGCATGGTCATGGTCAAGCTCAAATGGGAATGTGGAATGTGGAATGTGGATATGGACTTGGTCCGGATAAGCCAAGCATGCCAACCCGCTGAGACCTAGAATAGTCAGCCGGACAGAGCCGGACAGCCATATGTCACGCGCAGACACCAAAAACACGCCGAGTCACAACCCCTCCCCAGTATTTAATTTAAATATTTTATTTTAGAATTGCCCCTAAAACTTTTGATTTGTTTTTCTCTTTGGTATCTTTTTTTTTTTTCGTTCCAAATTAGTCCATAAACTTTTAAATGTGCAAACACTATGACATAATGGCACGTGACCAGTTCTGAAGTAAGTTTGATAACCCATGTATTTTGAAAACCAAACGTCTTAAGTCCACATGAAAGTATTGACAGTGAAATACAATCAAAACGAACCAAATCAAAATGAGCCCGTCTAGTTTGAAGTTGTTTATAGTTCATATTGAAAGTATCTAAACCGTCAAAAACTAGTTTTTACGTTTAGTAGTAACCCATTTATTTTTTTTATAGTAATTGTTGGAAAATAGTTATTTATTTAGTGATTAGATTTGGGCTTAGCCCATTAGAATTAGATTTTCATTTCCTTGCTTATTAGGCACTATGGTTAATTTATTATAAATAGAGAACTTTGTTATTTAGAGATAATAAGTCATTCACAATGTAGTTTTTTAAAGTTTTGTAACCGTTTTGACATTCTTGTTTGTTGAATAATATTCTATTTTGTAATCTTATTTATGGCGCACTTTGATATTCAACTAATGAAATAGTAATTGACTTAATAAAATAATATATGAGTATTTTTTTTTTCACGTTTCTTAAGTCATTTTGGTGTTATATGATTAAGTGCGAGTGCAATATGTTCCAACTTTAAAAAGGGCATAATCTTTTTGATAAAAAAAACAAAAGGCATCATCTAATTGCCCCACCACAAACCTTATCAAAATTTTCAAACTGTTGTCAGTGTTCTCATTTAACACATTTCAAATCTTATTAATTGTTAAACTATAGTATTCATTTTTAATTATAAGTAAAAAATCTTAAATTCAACTCTTATGAATGACAAGTTTAATACTAAATTATAATTATTCATTTGTCCGACTACCCCAATCACCAACACTAACATCTTTTCAAATAAACATAAGGGAGCATTTTAACTCGCCACATTAAATTTGGTGTATACTTACTATATACGTAATCACTTATTGCGTGGCCTTTCACTTAACCTTGGTATTTTTTTTCAAAATCGAAAAAGTAATATTTAATGTGAAAGTTAACTAGAGTTAGGTTAAAGGACATATGATAAATGATTAGGTTTATGGTATGGTGAGCATACACCATAATTATGGTGGTGAACAAAAATGCACTTTAAAAATAATGGCTTGTTCTTAGCTACACTCCCTAGAACACTATTTTGATCTTATTTTGCCTCTGTAGCTTAATAGTCACCGCTCCCTTAAACTCAGAATGTGTTCCCTTTTAACTCTTGACTTTCTCTTCTCCTTCAAACTTATAGATCGACTCCTAAAATATATGTGGGACACAACACTCAATAAGACTATGTCACATGTGCAATAAATTTGATTATAAATCTCCATTTTGTGTTTACATTCAACAATCAGAGTATATCCAGTTTAAAAGAAATTGATTAGCTTGACACATCCAAATCAAACCTCATAAGAAAATAAAAGATCTAAGGTAATGTGAAGCGAATTTTGAAATTTTATAAAGATGACTTTCAAGTTTCAGAGGCAAAATGAGATAAAAATCAAGTTATAGCGGGCAAAGTAAAGCGAACTTTGAGTTTCACAGAATAAAGAACGACCTTTGAGTTATAAAAAATAAAATGAGACTAAAATCAAGTTTCAGAAGACGTAGCTAAAAATAATAAATTTGAGACCAACTTGAGACGAACAAAAATTAGAGGTCCAAAGTGGAAGCACCACTACAATGGAAGGATCAAATTTATAATTCATTTAGTTGAATTGAATCCAAAATTCAAAATAAATAGGAAACGGACACTGAGAAAGAGATAAAAACACGAAACCAATAACTCAGGCACTTGCTTCGCTCACAAACCAGCCTTTATTTCAGTGCTTTTAACCCAACACACTCTGAGTCGCTGACCCCATCAATCATCCACACCACCCCGCCCCACAGTTTTCATCCTTCTCTCCTTCTTCTTCCTCTCTCACCAGCACCAGGTACTACTACACATATACTTGTTGTACTAATAATAATAATAATAATGGAGTACTGCATGGAAGCAAGGGCCTTGAAATCGAGTCTGCGCAGAGAACTGGCCGTGAAGTCGACCCAGCATGTTCTGTTGGAGGAACTTTGGTGTGCTACTGGAATTTCTGGTGTGCCCTGTGAGGATTTTTCAGTGGATGACCTTCTTGACCTCTCCAATGGCGAATTCGGAGACGGTTACGTTGAAGAAGAAGGAGAAGAAAGAGACTCAGTTTCTGTGGATGATGAAACTTCCAATTCAAGCAATTCGGTCTTGGCTGACTCCGACTCCGGTCTGGCAACCCAGCTCTTAGTTCCGGTAACAATCTTTTGAATTGACAATTTTTTGTTTAATTCTCTTTTAAATTATGTAACATTTTGAAATTAAATTTTGGGTTTTGGGCTAATTTACAGGACGATGATTTAGCAGAGCTTGAATGGGTTTCTCATTTTGTGGACGATTCTCTTCCGGACCTCTCTCTATTACACACAATTGGTGTCCAAAAACCGGAAGCTCTTCCTGCGAATCGGTCTGAACCGGAACCCAAACCGGCTCAATTAAGAGCTTCTCTGTTTCCTTTTGAAGTTCCGGTCAAACCTAGAACCAAACGCTGCAGACTGGCCAGCCGGGATTGGTCCTTGTCCTCTTCATCTTCACCGTCGTCGCCTTCTTCTTCTTCGGGTTCGGGGTTTTCATTTTCAACCCCTTGTCTTATCTTCAACCCGGTTCAAAGCATGCACGTATTTGTTGGTGAACCGGCGGCTAAGAAACAAAAGAAAAAACCGGCGGTCCAAACAGGGGAGGGTTCAATTGGGGGACAGTTTCAGCGGAGGTGTAGTCATTGCCAAGTTCAGAAGACTCCACAATGGAGAACTGGTCCGCTTGGTCCTAAAACGTTGTGTAATGCATGCGGCGTTCGGTTCAAGTCTGGCCGGCTTTTCCCGGAGTACAGGCCGGCTTGTAGCCCGACCTTCTCCGGTGATGTCCACTCGAACAGTCACCGTAAGGTGTTGGAGATGAGGAAGAGGAAAGAGATTGGCGAGCCCGAACCGCGGTTGAACCGGATGATTCGGAGTTTTTGATGGGTTAAAGTTAGAGAATAGTGCACTTGAACCGGATCGAATGGGATGGACCCAATTGTGTTGTACATTTTTGTTGGTGGTTGGCAGTAGTAGCAGTGGTGGTAGTACTAGGTTTTTAGGAAGCTTTTGGAATTTAGCCATGGTTTTAGGTTTTAGCTCTATACTTTTTCTTGTATTATTAATTAATGGTCTCCATCTTGTTACGGTAGTCGAAAGATGGCCCCGTAGTAAAAGAAATTAGTGTTTAAACCCTTGTGATGAAATTTGTTAGAAATTAAATCCAACATTAAAAGTAGATGAAATTTGTTAGAAATTAAATCCAACATTAAAAGTTACATAAACTCTACGTTAATTGGTAGTGCGGGATCCTCACATTAAAAGTTTTGTAAACTCAATGTTAAGTTTCGTAAACTCTACGTTAACTCATTCTGCGTTCGAAGTCCTCAGACCCAAAGGGAAGAAAAGAAAAAAAGTCATTCAGCGTCCCTCCCAATTTGAACTGGGATCGAACTGAAACTGTCTATTGCAATCATAGAGTGGAGCGATGAAACCATGAAATCACGATCAGCAGGTTGTTAGGGTTCTGTGAGAAATCAACTTGAGTTTGAGTGAGAGAGAGAATTGAAATTTTTTAGGCTCACAAAAGTATTGAAAGGGGTTTACAGGTATGAAGTTTTCTTGTTTTGATTTTTGATTGATGTTGAATCGGGTTTTTTTTCTTATTGCTACTTTTTTTTTTTTTAAAAGCAATGAAAAAGACAAATTTTAGCTCACATGTAAAATATTTATAGTTGACGAAACTTTTAATATTAGGCTTAAATCCTAACAGACCTCACCACAGGATTTAAATCCTAATTTTTTTAAGACATGAGCTATCTTCCAATTTTCTTATTATCACATGAAACTATGAATCCAATTAGGTATTATTAATTTGTTTTGCAGGTTTAAAATTAATGGAGAAAGGGGGATATAAAATTCAGGGTTTGAGTGGAGCTTTGGACCTTCCGGTTTTTGATGGATGGGGAATCTTTCAATCGTTTGTTTTTTTTTTAATTTTTTTTTTTTTTTAACAAATGATATTATCTATACTAAAGCAAAGAGGGTGGGCATCACCTTATAATGAGAAGGAATTAGGCTTAGTCTCATAATAGATTAGCAATAATCTGATTCGAATTTGCCTTTCGCGATAATCGAACATAAGACTTCTCACTTATAAGTGAAGAGGAATACTACTAGACCGTAAACTAAGTGGCTGATGGATGTGAAATCTTGAAACATTAGAAATTGGGTAATGTTAGAGAGACCAAATTTTTAAACAAAATTTTGTAAACCAAATGATGTGGTTGTGGATGATTAGATTATTAATTAAGTATCAATTAACGTTTTTATTTTCAATTAGTGACACATCATTTAGTTTATAATTTTGTTTTAAAATTTGATCTTTCTCGTGTTTTTGTTAAAAAATTTAGTTGACCAAAAGAAACTTGATTCTTGAAACGCCAATTTGAAAGAATGGTGAGCCGTAATTGAGGTTAAAAAAATGATTGTGTAGGTCAAATCACACATGGCATGACTAATCATCATTAAAATACTTGCAATGAATCCCCAATAAAACATTTTTGACACCATCATCACCTTCAACCACCATAGCCATCACCACCTCCACCATCCCACTGCTACAAGCACCACCACCACCCCTTCCACCATCGTCGCCACCATCACCATTAAAACATTCTCCACCCATTACCCTCACGATTACTACCACTAACTTCACCATCTCCTCCACCACCTTCACCATTTCCTCCACCCGACTTGATATGACTTGATATGGATTCTCACTTCAAATTATTCGAATGTAAACAAACTTTCTATTTATGAGAACCTAGCTCCACATCTTCAATGGTGGCACAAAGAGAAGGTATAACTAAACAACAATACAATTCATTAACTTCCTTTCTTTCCTTACAAGCTTCTATTAATACTGACCTCCAGCTTCTAACAAACTCTAACTAACTCTTAACTAACTAATATCCAATGTACATTTGTCAATCTTAGATGATGTCACCTAACATCCTAACAATAACCCCACTCCCCTTAAAACACAAGTTTCCTCAAAACATAACTAAAACACAATACAATCAAAAAACTCAACAACATTGATAGAGTTTATCACAACTGCACAATTTTTGGAAACTTAAGCTTGAGCTCCTAATATTTTTCCCAAGTAGCATCATCCTTAGAGTGGTTCTGCCTAGGGATGCAACTCGGACGGGCTGGGCGGGTTGGAAGGTCAACCCAATCCTAACCCAACTTTTATAATTCGGGCTCGAATTCGGGTTGAGTTTCATTCGGGTTCATTTGGGCTCGGGTTTAATTGGGTTAGGGTTTACTTGGGTTAGGTTCAGGTTGCCCAACTTTTTCAAGTTTAACCTTGTAACAACTTAGTTTCCAAGAATTCCTAAAAAAAATTAAGCCAAGTAGCATCAAAGTTAGCCAACTTTAATTTTATAAATCCATCTACTATAAAGCTTTAGGATTTAGAGACTACAAATATGGGCTGACTAATCATAGCCTCTTATTTCCTAAAAGCTTAAGTAATTATAAAGGGTAGTTTATTAAAAAAATATTAGAAAGCTCGTTGGTTTTTGGACTTGACTCACTTGGGTGTAGTATGAACATTAATTGATATGGGTTACAATCTGGTTAGATTGGGTTTGGTTAGTCGGGTTGGGTTGGGTTGGGGATGGACGGGCAAATGATCAACCTAATTAATGAACGGGTTGAAATTGGGTTGGGTTTGGACAGGTTATAACTAAAAAAAAACCTTATTCTTCAGGTTTAAAATCGGGTTAGACATGGGCGGGTTCGGATTGGCCCAACCCAAGTTGCACCCCTAGTTCTACCAGTACACCAAAACTTCAATCACTGCAAAATTGTTTCTTTTCACCATTCTTCTGTCCAAGATTGCCACGAGAACATCCTAAAGAATACTTGAATCTGTGATGACAGGCAATGGAACAGTAGGCTGTGTATCCAAACCCAAGTGTTTCTTTAAACAAGACACATGGAATATAGTATGAAGTTTAGAATGATTTGATAATTTGAGCTTATAAGCTGCAGGACTGCTTTGGACAATATTTGAAATGGACCATAAAATTTTGGTTGTAGTTTAAGAAATGGATGAGAAGCTAAGGATATATGTTGGTATGGCACCAATCTCAGATAAACCAAATCTCCCACCTCAAATACCATTTCAGACCTCTATTTATCAGCAGGAACCTTCATCCTACACCAAGCAGCTTCCAAATTACTTTTGAGTAAAGATAAAATTCGATCCTTGTCCTTCAAAGCTTGATCCACATAATCAACCTTAGTAGTGCCATTCTCATAAGCTTGCACTGTTGTTGGAGCTTGACCACATACAATTTCAAATGGAGTCATCTTGGTTGCAGAATGAAAACTTGTGTTAAAAGACCATTCTACCCAAGGAAGCCATGATACCCATTTCTTCGATTGCAAGCTACAAAAGCATCTCAAAAATGTTTCAAGACATATGTTCAATACCTCGGTTTGACCATTTGTTTGAGGATGGTAACTACAACTGAAGCATAAGAGGATCCTTGAAGATGAAAAAACTCTTTCCAAAATTTGCTTAAGAACACCGGATCTCTGTCACTTACTATAGAATTAGGTATTTCATGTAATTTGAAAATATTATCGACAAAGAGCTGAGCAACCATGGATGCAGAATACGGATGAACAATGGCAGTGAAATGAGCATATTTGGAAAATTTACCAACAACAACCCAAATTACAGATTTACCTTTACATGGGGGAAGGCCCACAATGAAATCCATAGATATGTCGGTCTAAATCTTGGTTGGTAGAGGCAAGGGATGCAACAATCTAGGGGGAGACAAAGTCTCATACCTTCTTTTGTTGACATATTGAACAACAAGCTACCATATCATTCACAAACTTCTTCATACATTCCCAATAAAAGCACGTGGAAATCCTCGTATAAGTCTTCAAAAAACCACATGACCAGCAGTGGGTGTTGCATGGTTTTCATTGAACACTTTGCTTCTCCATTGACTAGTAGGACTAGAACAATCCTATTCTTGTATTTAAGTAGACCATTATCCACTTGAAACTTCAAAATAGACACTGTCATCTTTAGACATAAGGCTTTGAACTTTCGACACTATCCAAGGGTCCCCTTCCATATCTCTTCTCAAATCATCTAACCATTGAGAATAAGGGTAAGAAATAGCCAATACTTCCATATCTGCTAATAATTGATCAGTAGGATTGGTAACATTCAAGGGAGAACTTGATAAAGCATTAGCAGCTTGGTTATTACAACCCTATTTAAATTGAATTTTATAGTCGAATATAAGTAGTTTGGTAACCCATTTGTATAGGCCTTGCCTTGAAGGAAATATTTCAAATTGTGGTGATCAATTTGAATAATGAAATGATTCCCTACTAAATAGGACTGCCACTTGTGAATGGCATGTAAAATTACCAACATCTGTCTCTCATATACAGATAACACTTGATTCCTAGGACAAAGTGCTTTACTAGTGAAAGCAATTGGTTTTCCTTCTAGTTGAAGTACAACACCAATGTCATGACCTGAGGCATCAGTTTCAATCACAAAAGGCTTTGTAAAATCCGGTAATACCAAAACTTGAGGAGATAACCTTGCTTATTTGAGAGTTTTAAAAGCTATAGTAGCTTCATCAGACCACTGGAAGCTGTCTTTTCTTGTAAGTGCAGTCAATGGACTTATGATCTTGCCAAAATGAGGAATAAATTTCCTATAATACCCAGTTAACCCCAAGAAGCCTCCCAAAGCTTTCACAGAATTGGGAATAGGCCATTTGGCTATGGAATTCAACTTAGTGGGATCAGTAGATACCATTTTCCTAATTATGAGTTAAACCCAATAAAGCCACAAAACCCACTTAATTGCCTAATTAGTTATAACATTTTTCGACAAATTATAACAATGTCACTTATTCAGTGGCATCACATATCACTATTAACACCGGATCCTTTTCGATCCCTAAAATTGTACATGCCTAAAGGAAGATAAAAGCCCAAAGGAAGAAAGGAAGACAAAGGCCCAAAGGAATGAAGACCAAGGCCCAACATAACTGGGAAAAACAATCCCGAATGCTATGGATGGCCAACAATCTGGTTTTCTTGCCAACAATAAAGCTAAACATCTCCCTATAAAGTACTTTCCGATCACTGGCAACAAGTTGGCATACTGCCAACTTTATAGCACGACGTCTTAGGGGCAGGCCTACTCAGACATTAACCGTAGGCCACATGTTGCACGTCTACGAGAGCAAAAGCCTATGACGAGACATAAAGGCTAACAAATCAAGCACTCGGGCATGAGTTTCCACCAACCCTAGGGCTGAAAGGCGCTCGATATGCATTGGCTCAAGAAAACATGCAAGTGGATATGAACGAGTGTCACTTAGCCACATGTGTTGACTAAAGAACAGAATGGCAACTCACGGGTCACGTCAATGTACTTGGTTCATTAAATGCAAATGCAGTGGAGAACTCAAGCCCAGAGAATTGGGGCTCATTGAAGGACTATATAATGAGGACGAGTACCTTATTGGATGTAGCCCAGTTTTTAAGGGCTTATAACCTTTATTCAATATATCTGAGCACCTCAATGGATGTAGCCAAGTTTTTAAGGGCGAATCACTTAAATCTTGTTATTCAGTTCTTATTATTGCTACCCCGAACCACCAACGGCTGACCACACTAGTCTTTGTTAACCTCAATGGATGTAGCCCAGTTTTTAAGGTATGTATGTTCAATTTGTTTTATGTCTTAATGTTAATAATAGGAAATTTTGGCGTAGTGTGTGTGTGTTTCTTGTTAATTTATTATTCAGAAAATTTGATGTTTATTTGCATCAAATTAAGGTTACTGATTAAATGTTATTGATTGTTTTCTGAACCCTAGAATGGATGCAGCACAAGATGTACCAGTTTCGCTTCATACCTTGAGAGAGTACGCTATTCATAAGCAGATGGCTGATCATCCCCTAGTGGAGGAGACGAGGAGACAAGAAGAACTGAGGTTGGCCGGCGACAAGGCCGACGAACTCATGAATCTGGAAGCTGTTGATGTGAGCGACGAGAGACGGACATGTTGAACTTGTGTTTGTTTAAGCTAGCAGATGGCCGTAAAACCTGGCCTGGTTACGCCGGATCGCAGCTGCTCTAGATGCACATGAGCTTCAAAAAATTCTCGCCATTGCTGTTCCGTGTAACATTCCGGTACTCCAGCCGCCACACAATATTTACCGTGCGCCGAGATTCTGAGTTCAATTTACCTTTTCTTTACTTGTGTGTTTCTTTTTGACAAAATTCGGAACCACCGTGTTGTAACTATGGATTGGTAGATCTTGTGATGTTAGAATTGAACTTTTCAAATTTTTATGGTGTCGTAAAGTTTTACTTCTCGACTCAGTCACGGCCGTGGCTACAAGAGTATTTACGCAAGAATTTTACGTTGTAACCTGCTATTTATTTAAATTTCTATCTCCCACGTTACGCGACACTACAACATGTGATAAATAACTAGTTACACCAAAGATTTTCGCCTACTCAAGGGTGAGATCTACCATTAAAAATTAAATTAGCTATAACTATTGGAACTGTAAACATGTGTAACAGTACTTTGAATTGTTCGTTCTAACATCAAATTCCCATGACCATACGTCTATATCGGCTATATAACCCTGTAACAGGCATCACATTGCCACGAAAAGAATAGTGACCTCTGAGTTTCTGTGTCTCATCGATGATCAACGTACCTGCAATCCTATACGAAAATACGAACTACAGCAAGTCCAACAGCAGTTATGGAGACCAAGGTACCTATGCAATATTTGATCACCTCATATTTTGCAGTTTCCACCTGTGCTCTTAATGCATGAATTTCCTGTCAACAAGGTTCAACATCATTATTTCTAATAAAACCCTATGTTATAAGTCAACTGATGTAAACCAAATAGTTTCCAGTGCTCACTCGGTCAAGTTTATTTGTGAGATTGGTTGTTTCTGCATTTTGATTGGCAAGCTCATCGCGTATGCGCCTGCAATCATGAATCAGAAATTATTAATTTATTACAAGAGTAATCTGTTTACACCCAAATTTCATCTCGGGACACCCCATTCAATTTATAATATTCCAAAATCAACCCTACATAAAAAATATAGAAGGAAACAAAAAAATTGCACAACCACCCATCTCACCTTCATTGGTGAATCCAACTCGACCCCTAATAACCTCCCCCTATTCTTCTCCAACAACAGCAAATCCCCATCCCCACCCAACCCAAAAGTGTGGCTAAGGCTAAAAGATCCATTGCATAAAGAAATTGGAGAAACAATGGCTATTCTTCTTCTTCTATTGTAAGGTAACTCAACAGCCCAGGTGGCTGGAACATAGCCATCTGCCACTCCGCCGATCTGGAGATGGGAGGAGCCACTGATCACCATTAGTCCGGTGAAGGGGAGATAAAAGGGTAATAAAATGTGAAGAGAGGGAGACAAAAAGCGAGGATAAAGGGGGTGGTGGGGGGATTGCATCCGTGGGTGGGAGAGAGAGATAATTGAGTGGATTCAGAGGTGACTGGAACATCCGCCCTTTCTCCATTAATTTTTCAGTAACTTAATAATGGGATACAATGGTCATTAAAGTAAGAAAAATTTATGGGTGTCCAAAGATGAAAAGTGGGTGTAAACAAAAACAATCTTATTACAATGGTACCAACGGACTAATAAAATTGTAGACAAGAAGAAAATTGACTTACCCTCTTTCAAGATTTAAATCCAAACGCTGCCCTGCTGTAACTTTGTCAATCTCGTACCTGTTTCAGTAAACAAACTATTGAACTAAGACCCCAAAGAAAAATAACAGTATTGGAATAATAAGTTATGAGTCAATAATTCCCTTGACAGTAGAAACCAAAAACATAATACATCAGAAGACATACCTCAATTCACTGCGCATCTTCTCTATGTCACCACGAAGTTTTTCAGTTTCACGTTGCAACACTGTAAAATGATGCTCCTACGACCAAACAACGATGAATTAGAATAAGAAAATGATAATTTTTGTATTGTATATATAGGACTATTCAATACTAAAACCATTCAAAAGTCTAATAAATCTAAAATCATGCTATGCTACCTCAACTTCATTGAATTTCAAGCTAAATGTATGTGGAAATCGAATTAGGTTTAAACAACCTCAAAAGAACTAGATACGATTTCTGATAAAGAACGAAGGGTGATGGATGGGGAACAAATCAATGCCCTACTAATTTTGATATATATATATATATATATATATATAAAAGGAAACTGTTATTGGCACTCCAAAAATCTCATTATGCACTCATTGTGCACTCCTCAGAAGTGTATTTTTCTTTCTATATATAAAAAGTTTGGAGTACAAAATGAGAATTTAGGTGTGCGAATAACAATTCCTTTAAAAAATTTCAAATTACCAAATTTTACTCTACTTCAAAAGCTCATGTCTATTTTATCATAACAAACAATGTTGAATTCCATTTGGTGACATGTAATATGACAGCAACTTTCATGGAACGCTATACCAAAACAGTAGCAGTACTGCTTCAATAGCTATAAATTATTCTCGAAGTGCTAAGTTTTATGAAGAAGGAAGGACAAATCTGTTGGAACCTGTGAACTCTGTACTTCGGATTTGAACTTTGACAGGTTTGATTCTTGCAGCATTACAGCCTACAAATACCAAAAACAAAAAACGCATCAAAATCAGACCGCAAGATGAGCAGTAAAAACATCGAACAAAACACGCACAACTTCTAAACTCACACTCCACTGAGGCAAATCAACAAACAGTTGGGGAGCAGCTTTTTACCTGTTGCATTTCGGATTTAGATACAAAAGCATGAGCTACATTCTCCAAGCTATCGTTCAGAACTTCAGTGATCGCAGCTGTGATGGCCTCCGCCTGCTTCGTCGGCACGCCTTTGGCCTCCAAACCCCTGACCAGAGCCAGCGTGTCGACAAGAAACGCGCGGTTTCCGTTCGGTTTGACCAGCTGCGAAATCTGCCTGCTCATGAGTCCGTATCCGCTGTTGCCCGTCGAGGAAGGCGCATAGAAGTTTCGTCGGAAGCCGGAGAAGCGAAACGCCGATTCGGCACCGGTTTGAAGCACCCGCTTGCAGAGCGCCATGGATTTGCTTCAAATCTTTCGGGGAGAGCTGATAATCGAAGTGGGGTCCACTGGAGAGAGGAAGAGAGAGCGGCGAACAAACGAGGATGGCCGAAGGACGTTAAGAAGAAGGAAAAACGAAAAGAGAAAGTAGTTTTGCGGTTGCTTGGGGGAAACGCAAACAGCTTGCGTTTATATTTATGCTTTCCTGTGACTCTGTCTCGGTCGTTACAAGCCTTTGCCCAAGTCAAGCCTTGCAGTTGTACTTCCAAACTTAATATATACCTGTTCACATACTCATTTTTACTTTTCACACATTTAGTAATTTTTTGTCATTGATTTTTTTAATTTATTCGATCTATGGCCGGAATTAAAAAGGGTGGTGAGAAGTAAAAATAAATATGTGGATAGCGCTACCTTGTTTTAAATTCAAAATTTGGAGGTTTTTTGTGGATGGTTAATCATAATAATTTGTGTTTTGGAAAATGCTAGAGAGATCATTTTTAGATCATATTTTACAAATCACATGATGTGGCAGTTGATGGTTGGATTCCTTCTTTAAATGTTTAAACCAATCATCAACCATTGTTGCATCATGTGATCTATAAAATATGGTTTAAAACAATGGTCTTTTTAACTTCATCCATTTCTTTTAGTTTATATTGTATTTCTCCAAAGCCAAATGCAAAACTAAAAGGTTTACCGTGTTGTAAAGAACTTAATTGGAAAGAAGTCTAACACCTAAGAGCAAGTCCACCCCTAAAAATACGCTGGCACCCAGCCCATTTAATCCACTCAAATGAATAATAATTGACCCCGATGCATCTCGATGGCTTAATTGCCATGGTTTGGCTGCAAAACGGCTCAAAAGTGGTTGTCTTGGTCTTGAGTTAGCCACTTTCGAGCTGTTTTCGGCCAAACCACGGTGAATTAGCCATCGTTAAAGGTATCATTCTCTTCGTCTCATTGAGAAGTATGATTTTTGTTTTTGAATCACTCGATTTCGTTGAGTATTGAAGAAGTTATGAACGTTTAAAATTTACCCAGTTTAGAGCGAGTTTTCTAGTTTTTCTGCGGACCAGTCACCTTTCAGGCTATTTTCTGATCATCTCCAACAACCATTGGGCTTCCAAATAGGTATAATCTTGTTCTACACTTTTCTATCTTCATTTTGATATATTATGGGTCGAATTTGGTTAAGAAACGATTGAGTTACGAAGCTTTAAAAATTGCCCAAACTTCCGGCCAAGAGTTCTGGGACACTTAATGGAGTTTTTAACGGAATGACCAAAATAATGGATGGTGGACAATTTCAGAGACCATTTCTATTGATTTTCAATCCCAATGACCAAAATGATGTGTTATGCAAATCTTAGAAACCATTTTGGCTAAAAAGCCTTTCTATAACTACGGAGAAGATTCGAATTAACTAAAGTTATTCCAACAATGTGCCCTCCCTTTGGTCTGTGGACAAGTACAAATAACTAACCAAATTGAAGTGGCTGAGAGGACTTTGTGCGGTTGGAATGCAATGGCGCAATGCAACTATGCTGTCGGTAGAAGGTGAAATCAAGGATAAACCTCAACCCATGATATTCGATGCAGCCATTTAGCTTATACCTTTTGCACCGGTATAAATGATTTTAATTTTCTTTCAAAAAAGATTCGCATTACAAAAATTTGAGTGAAAATATCACGAGCTGACGTCATAATACCGTATCACAAGGTCTTGCTTTGGTCTCTAGGACTGAAGTAGAATGGATACTTCATTAGATTCATGGTATTAAAGCAAGAAATAAAAAATTAGGGTCTAACTTCAAAGCAGATGATGGATTACTCAAAAATAAACTTATCCACTGCAATAACCCTCACATTGGAGGACAAGGAGAAGTTCCTTTCATGTTTAAACCCTTCAGCTAGCGGTGGATTCGCTCCGTGATTAAGGTACTTCTCTTCAACCTACTGTTTTCTGGGTTCATATCTCCAACCAGCCATGCTAGTATTGTATTCGTGATTACAAAAGTTGGAACAAGGTTTACCTATGGCAGACCTACTACAACCAGCCCCTATTATTACAAATTTCCACAGCAAAAACTCGACCTTCGCCGGGATGACTATATTGTCAATACGAGCACAGAGAAAGTGAGGGAATGAAGGGAGGGGAAATGAGGAAGGGAAATTTCAATTTGATTATACAACTGGGATCATGATTCAGGCACTGAGATTTTCTATTGATATAAATTATTGTTGCAATAGAAGAATTGTTACTTAGGCCTTCTCCGGTAAGGGTATAGAATGTTATCCACACTCTGTTTCACGTAGCTTCCCACTCTATTCACATTTCGAGCAACGCCTGATGCTACTAGTGCCGCATTCCTCTTAAACCTGCAGATATAAATATAAGGTTTTTGAACCATAAGTCGAAAGACAACAAACAAGACCTGAAATTAAAATAACAAATCATGTGAAAAATGTCATTGACAACTCATTTTCTCTTCTGCTAAGTCGAGTTTCTGCCAAACCTGTGGAGGTATTCATCTCGTGTTGACTGTGCTGGTTGGTAGGTTCGAGGTTGAGGAATAGGCCGACCGTTTTCTTGAGAGGAGACACAAAAAGTTATCAACAAGATTGCAGTGAATGCTATAAGAAAACTCAATCACTTTGACAATTAGTATTCACGCATTAAAATAGTTTGCTGGTTCACCAGAAACACCTGAGAAGCTTAAGCTGTTAGCATATGAACTATCAATTATTTCATAACATTCTAAGACTCCCTATCACATGTGGGTCTCTCTTGTGGAAATCAATCGATACTGAAGTTACAAGTGCAGGGATACAAACTCAAGATCTCGTTCTTTGGTAAAGTTTGCTAGTTTACTACCATTCCCAAATATTGATACTGTTCAGTGGAGACATAATGTGTATGTCGAACTATTGGATACATAGCCCAATCAATGTGGTACAGTGCTCAACACTCCCCTCAGGTGGATCGCCTCTTTTGGGTGACAGCACATGTGACATGTGGTCCCTCTATTGGTGATCAGGATTACGGAGTTCTTATTCCTATTAAGGTTACCTACACTTCGTGCCTCTAATACCATGATATAGTTTGTTGATTTACCACTATCCCAGAAGCTTCGACTGCTAGGAAGTGATGCAAGAGTTATTGTACATTTTAAACAGACACAATCTGGATAAAGGCACAAAAGAAAGGTCGAACTTAGACGTATTAAAGCAGGCACATATTCTTCAAATAGGTTTCTGGCATTTACAAATTTGAGCATGGCTTTACTTTAAAAATGTTGTTTTCTAATTGCCCTACATTCTGTTCCATATTATAGCATGCAGACCCAATAGCTATTATATAAAATTAAACGGAATGTAAAAGCCGTGCCTCATGGGAGAGATGTATTTGTTCAACATTCAAGGAATCAAAACCTTATTGGCATACCACCTCCCCTTAACAAAGGAAGAAGAAACGTAGAAATAAAAACTCTAACACACCTTCACTTTTATGAGCAGGAGTTGGAGCATGAGTATGGCCTGCAGGTTTTTTGTCATACAATACCTGACACAAGCTAGTTATGTCACAATCCACCGAGTTGATGAGAAGATCTTTAGCATAAAAATATGAGTATTAGAAGTATTTATGTAATTAGACTTTTAATTTGGACACAAGGACAAGAAACCTATTTGGACAGGAAAGTGATACAGATATTCCACCAGATAAATTCCAATATGAGTTTTGCAAATCAGGGAAACAAGGAAAAAGAGATCAGAGCGAAGATATAACACCTCAAGACCAACACAAAACGGCAATTCTGCTTGTTTATTATGTGGATCAGTAGGAGTATCTTTTCTGTCTAAGAAGACAGAATAACCAACGCAGGCAACTTAAAATGGGCAAGCGTCCGGTCTGCTTTAGATGCCTCCAATTCGGTTTCTCCCACAATGTAGCTCGGCACTGGCCATATAAAACCATAAATAAGCACATATCTTAATCTTAATTGATGCATAACAAAGTATAAAAAGTTTCAGGTAAAATTAAAAACCCGAAAAGATATAATTATGAAATTAACTATTAAATACACCATGAAGACACAGCCTTTTCTTTTCAGCATGATAAAGTATAAGCATCAAATGTGCCTGTAAAAATTGTAGCAGCAGAATTAAAAGCACCAAGCCTTTATTTTTGGGTGATTGGATTAACATGACCATCAAATTCATTCATCAATTTGGGGGGAGAGAGAGAGAGAGAGAGAGAGAGAGAGAGAGAGAAAGAGAAACCTTGTTGGAGGGTTTTGGAGAAGCCGACGCAGGTGGGGTATTTGGATTTGGATTTCTGGTTGGAAGAGTAATAGAGGCAACCCTTGCACGACTTTCCACATCTTTCTCATCATATTCTGTCATCCTGATCCATACGTGTAAAAACTGCAGGATTTAGCACCGGAACGGGCTTTTGCAGATTTTCTTCTCTGCAACTTGGTGCTGCATTTGGTGATCATGAATTTCCTTGGATAAGATTAACATATTTTAGTTGTCTTGGATACTGTTTCCTTCAAAATTTCGATTAGATATGATAATAAACAAGTTTATGAATTTGATGTGACGACTCTTTACGGTATTTTTTCGCTTTTATATGATAAGCTTCATATTATAAGCTATGCAGTGATGAAAAAATTAGTAAAATTTGTACTTGAATCGTTTAGCGAAAGTAAAAGTGCAAACAATACATGAAACATGAGCCTCCTAAGTGTACGCGTTCAATCTTCAGTGGACTCCTGATCCAAACAAATTGGTAGCCGTAGCCCTTCTTGGGGCCCTCCACATAAGGTTCCACATACACCTCCGCGCCCCGATGTCGACAGGCACCGACGTGGAGGGGCATTGAACCCAAGAGCGGCGATTTTTATTATGCAAAATATGGGTCACCGGTCTTCATAGGAAGAATGTATAAATATCTTGGTCGAGAACCTCCCAAAAGATGGGTCACCAGTCACTCAGTGAGGCCCAAAAGAACATAAGGCCTTGTTTGGTACACCGTATAAGACACCAGATTATACTATATAATACGAAACAGGTGTTTGGTGAGTTTTGAACTAAATAAGCACCGGATTATTAATCCAGCCCCACCATTTTTTATACTCCTTACGCCCGCTTGCTTATCCCGTCCAATACCTTGGTATTATTTAGTCGGGTTCATGAACTTCACGCTAAAGCAAAAATAACTGCTCCAACCATCTTGCCATCTGCTTCTACACATCAGGAACTCCTTCTCAACTAAGGTATTCCTTCTCTCCCTCTTTCTCCATTCCCACCTCCGATTAGCATTAAGCAGATTTTAAACGGAAAACCAGAGGTGGCAGATCGAATCCAAGTCACGCCGTTCCCGTTGTGGAGAGACATTATCTGAGTTTTTCGTTTAATTGTTATTTGATTTTGATGATGTTCGGTGATTAAACTCAAAACTGGAAAAAGATTTCATCTGGGTTTTGGTTTCAATGGATTAAAAACTCAAAACTGGGTTTTTTTATTTCACCTGCGTTTTTGGCTGCAGTGACTCCCTTGAAAAGAATGGACATGGACTTTCTGCTTGCTGGGTGAGCAAGCTCCGATCAATAATTTGGAGATTTGCTTCTGCAAATTTGATTGGTTGGTGGATGAAAGAATAGGAAGACGATGATGGTGACGAAAGAATTGATGGTTTTTTATTTTGCTTTTGGTTTTTTTTATTTTTTTTTATTTTTGGATTGTGAAATTTTATTTTTAAAAACACATTTGTTATTATTATTTTTTTTTTTAAACACTTAAAGTGCTTTTGGAACCCAAAAACACTTTCTAAAAGCGCTTTCAACCATTTTAAAAGTACATTCAAACAAGCCCTAAACTATTATTAAATGATTGATAACTTTGTTATAAAATCCTCTCAACCCTATAATATATTAAGCAGGCGGCATGGCTACGCTAAGCTTAATGTCATGTTGTTGTGCCTTATCTTGTGTGTTGGGAACAATATGGGCGTTGATGCGATTTTTGTTCTTTTTGTTTTTGGTATTTAATAATGGCAGGAAAGAAGAAAGGGCACAAGGACTTGGAAGCAGAATTAGCAGCAGCAAAACTTAGGTATGGTCCTTGTGGAGTTTGTGGAAAGGAGAAAGACCACACGAGTGCTGGTTGCCCTTACATGATACATATCCCAAACCCTCTGGAGGTGACTCTTGTTGACGGTAGGTATGGAATAGTTTGTGATTGTTGTGCTCGGCCGGGGGGCCACCCTGCTTGCCGGGGCTGGACAGGACGTGCTACTCTCAAGTTGTGTACCTATTGTATGGTATTGGGTGAGCACTGGACTACAGATTGCCCGTGCATTGAGCCCCAACAACGTGAGAAATGGAGAAAAGAAATGAGAGAGGATGATATTTTGGAAGAGGAGCCCAAGAAAGAATAATTTCTGGACTTAGAGGCATATTTGAAGGACTTGCGAAGGATGGCTGAGTTAAAACAATATGACTCTTGAGGAAAGGAATGGGGAACTTGATGTTGAACGCATGTAAGTGTCGTCTCAAATTACAGGTTTTGTCTGAAGTGCAATTACTTTACTATTAAGTATGGATGATATATGGGAGTTGACAATTTTACTATTTATGAAGTTGGTGAATTGGTTGTTGGAGTGATTCAAAGAGACTTTCCATTTATATCTCTATTTGATATCATATTACCCTCTCTATACCCTCAAATTATTTTCGGTTTTCGGATTAAGGAGCGCCTCAAAAGATGATGAGTGAATTTCCAGAATGCATTAATTAATTGTTCCAAGTGAAAAAGAAGTTGCACATCGCCTGAAAACATCAGAAGTGATACCACATCGATGGCTTCGGTTCCATCAAGTTCAGTCGCTTCTGACCTTTAATTTCCAAACCACCTCCTCAGGAGTACTCCCTCGAACCAAACCAATGGACAAATTGGAATTTTGTACGTAGCGTTTGGAGAAGCAACGCCAAAAATATAAAGCCAACTAAGAGAGCGATTTCGTTATCTTGCATATGATGAAGCGATTTTTCTTTTCTTCTCTGGGGAACATGCATCAAGTCCGCTGTTAACCAGGGTCCTTTTCAGCTCCTAGAAGTAATGCAGGCTCAAGAGAAGGCCCGACTACGGCCGAGGAAAAGAGGAGAAATCAAGGCTCATGGGAAGAAGGGAGGACCAAGACCTCAGGGATTAAGAGAAGAGAACTCGTTGGCACATGACCCACTCTCTCTCAAGTGCTAAGCATGCAGTGGTTGTTGACGGTAGGTATGGAGTAGTCAGTTTGTTCATCCGCTCATCTATGTTCCAACCACCAATAATGATCAGACGAATTCTAAAAATACTTTTGGTTCCTTATTTTGATCCTTTTTTCTGCCGCCACTTTTCGGTTATTTAAAATTTGCTCAAATCATAACTTTGTCATTCACGATACATGAAATGATAAACCACTTACGAGACTATCCCAAAAGGATGGTTCAAAGACGGCGAAAGTCCTAACGAAATGACATAAGCGGGGGAAGAACCCATCAGATCTACAAGTAGAAGGAAGTTGCAGCAAAATTAACAACGCACAATGTCCACAAATTACCATACAAATAGAAACCAAACGCACAAGGGTAAACAATAGAAGAGCAAAATTCGCAAGGAAGATTCACATCTACAAAATCATTCATTCATAGATGGGATCACAATTCTACAAGGTACCAAAGTCGGAAACCCAAGAGAACCATCACGAAGTCTACCAAAGAGGTATGACAATTCACATAGCCATCTGAAATGCTGGGCATAATTCCAAATAAATATTATATTTTCAAGCTGATGACACGTATTCTCTTGATGACCACAAAAATCTAATGACTCCGGGAGGGTTGGGCGTAATGACGGTTAAACATCACGTACTAGCAACAATTTTCTGTTGGGAAATTTCTAGGGCGAACCTGCTAACGCATGATGATGGGATGGAGAAACTCAGCTTCACAGGATATTTTTGCCCTCATAGGCTCACAAATTCCCTGAATCCAGGATCAGCCAACTAGCTACAAAGTGAAGAGCCATTCTCTGGGTCAGAAAGTTCATGGCTTGTGTGGGAAAATAAGAATCAAATGCACAAATCAAGAACTGTTATTAGGTTTACTTGCAAGCTAAGTCTCAATGGCAATCAGGGGCAGAGCCTCTAGCTCAATGGAAACAGCAACACGCCATAAAAGCAAATGCTGACAGAATATAAAGCACCATTGATTCATTCTGTTGGGTCAGTTTTTGTTCGAGTTTAAAGCATCATTCTGTTCGGTCAAAACTTAAAATCATCCTTGATCCTTAACCAAAAACATAAAGAAAAACTAATAAAAAGGGCTTGAAAACTTTGAGTTTTAACGACAAGGATAAAATAAAGGGTAAAGTGAATAGTACAGGATTGACTTTTTGGTTTAAAAATGTGGTTTTTCATTAAAGTAAACAGTAACGAAAGCTTTTCCCCCAAATGTGTTATCCAAATGGTATCATACAAAAAGCAAATGCCAGTCCATTAAAGTGAAAATGTGCAGCAGAACTATATATTCGCCAAAGAAGTACTGATTAACCGCACGATTTAGGATATTTATGGGCTGGAAATTCATCATCATGCATTAGCAAGTTCACCCTAGAAATTTTCTACCTGCTAATGCATGATGATGGGACGGTGAAAATCAACTTTACAGGATATTTTGCCCTCCTTGGCTCACAAATTCCCTGAATCCAAGGATCAGCCAACTCCTCAGCAGATATCCTTGCATAGAGGAAAGACTCTGAGTTACCCCTAACTTCTAGCAATGTAAATCATTTCTCACAGTGAAAGATTTCAAAGCCTTTCAGTGTTTGTTCATCAATGAATTTCAAAATTCATTTAAACGGACAACAAACAGACAGACTCTTATCTTGTAATCAGATGGTTTTAATGAGTACTTACCTAAACATTAGGTATTCGTATATTCACAAATATCAAACATGAGCTTAATTTCATATTGAGATATACTTCCCGACACCTCCCAGTGTATATGATGAATATAAGAATTTTAGACTATTAAACAAAACTGCAATGTTGGTTGATTGTGTGAGTTACGAGAAGACTTAAATACTAAAGAAAAAGAAAAAGGAAACAAAAGATCAAACCACAATCAATAATAAGATTTCTATTCTGGCTGAACATGAGTCTCTACATAAGCATATTTGATGATTAAAGCAAAAACCTTTGCTTTCTGTGCCATATTAGGTACCTTTACTTCTTTTGCTCATCAGGCATCCAATATTTATCCCACCATGTTATAAACTGGATCACGCTTATATGATGAATTGTCAGAAAGAAAGATATCCCAAATTCATGGGTTTTGGATGCAAGATTATTAATTAAAACCACAAAACGCACTTGGGTAGATCAACTAATTAAGGAAATGGTTGACATTCTTGTTCTTTTCAGTTAATTGGAATTATATGTACTACAGAAACAAGAACATGCAATTAGATATCATCAAAGATAAAACACTTGAAAGAAATTTGCAAGTATAAAAAGAGATATTACTAGATCAAGCGGCCCTGAATTTACCTTTTTGTCAGGAGTGACTTCGTGACCGCGACCGGTCATAGTAATGACTTGCAAGAATAGAGTCAGCTGTGCGGTCAACCAAAACAGTATTTGGAATAACATGATTCCCATGTACATGCTGCACAAACTTTTCCATATCTGCTACAACTCCCTTCTCTTTTCATTGTTCTCTCCATCTAGATAAGTCAACAACCCTACAACAATGAAAAATTAAAAAGTAAATTATGGCACTCAAAGTGAAACTATAGAATGACAATGACTTAAGAAGTAAATGTATTTGAACTAATTACTACCAGCCTCTACAAAGCAATGGATCACTTTATTTTTGTAAATTAAATATAAAAAATACAATGGAAAAGGTTGAAATTGGAAAAGACTAACAAAGAGAAAAACTTATAAAACGTACGTAGATATAGTAATTGGACTGTAGAAAGGAGCAACTTCTGCTGCTAAAGGAAGCACGTTGGTCAATTATCAACTCAAAAACATTTCATTAACGACACGTATGAATTAAGACCACCACCACTCCAAGGTCTACTTCAGAATATGCAAAGCATTTGATTAAATCATATTCCATTGAAAGCTTTTTAACTTACACCTCATTCAAAAGCATTGTCCGTAGCCAGCAATTCCCATAACACACAAATCAATGTTAAACTCTTCCTTGAGGGTAGCTATATGCAGAGATTTGAAAATTTTAATTTTAATGAATTGCCCACGCAAATAAAAGAAATTCAAAGTACCTAGTTTTCATCAAAGTTTGGTTTATAAGCAAGCAGCAATATACAACTTATCACGAACATGATGAAAGTCAGAGAGGATAACTCAATTGGGGGCCGTAAAACCAAATTTTGAATTGCATGTGGCTGTAAATGAACAACATGCATGGCCTCAGAATGTTTTTGACCATTCGTTTGACCGTGTTTTCTTTGCACAAACTAGATGTGCATATCCCACCACATAAACAGGAGAAGAATGAATCAGTACATCTTGCTGCTTTCAAATCTTAAATCAGACTAGGATGGGAACTCATATGCAATAACCAGAAAAGGCCACCAACAAAGCACGCAGAACGACAGACTCTAACAAAACTGAGCACCTCAAAATTCTAAACTCCAAAGTGTCATGAATATTTTCAATAACAGTTGACCTTACACGTGCAATATTATACAAAAGCCTTATAATAACTGAAGAAAAAGGGAAATTAAGTACCTGATCCCTTAACTGATTGAATAATGTGACACCAATCAGAGCAGGTCGGATATTGCCCACTGCTATTGCAGTTCTTGAAAGATATAATCTAAAATGGACTGCTCTCGGAGCCCTAATACAATCCTCCTGCTTTATCACTACAGTAATTTTGTACTCAGTACAACCATGAGCAATTGCACACACATTAATGTTTGCCTGCATTTCATAAAACAGATTAGATCCCTTCGTATTGTAAATAATGGATAATGAGAAACGCGTAGAATCAAAGTCTACAGTAGCCCGGATTGTAAACCCGTGTACAAACCATGAAATGTTAAATCAATAAAATAATCCAACTTGTTGCCAAAATTAATAAAATGATAATAAATCCCTAACCTTTGCCAGTGCATTGAAAAGAGTTGCACTAACTCTTGGAGTACAGGCAATTTTTTGGCCAACTGCTGCCAAAATACTACAGTTTGGAATGACTTGAACCTGAGAGGGAATCGGTGCCAGAAATTGGTATTAAAAAATGACCACAAAGATACATTCAAACATAAGTAAAATAAAATAAAAAATACAGTGCAGTAAAAATTTCAATGTGGGAATCAGTTAAGAATGGAATAAAACATATCTGAATACAAACCAACACATTCATTCACATTAAAATTCATGTCACCATTTTCAACTCTTCTTATAATTCTTTAACTGATCCACAAAATATGGGTCCGATAAGGTTTTTCACAAGTAAACAATAAACTAATTGTTAGTGTCAGTACATTATCCTTGACCTGCTTAATTTACATATCGAGCAACCTGGTCAAGAACATTAGTCAAATAAAAAGCAAACACCTGAGAAAGACACCCAACATTCAACATCTCACGAAATCTAGACTGCAGTAACTCAGAAACAGCATTTACTTCCTTCAGCATATACCATGAACACAAATTCAGAGGATGACATAACCTGAGATATCATAATAACATTAGCCCCAACATCCTTTACGGCACTGAATATATCACGGGCTGCACCAGGAACCCCAACCAGTCCAGTGATAAACAAAAGAGAATGTTACAAACAGAGGGAAAGTAAACCTTAAATTATAATCCAGCAACAACCACTGTAATGCACAGCTCACCCTTAAACTATGACAGGGGCCAAGTAGTCTATTCTGGCAAATGCTTTAAGAAACGACTCCAAACCTTGAGCAGTTTCATCCTCATTAGACCAACATAGTCTTGTTCCACGTCCAGCAAGGTCAACATCATTCCTTATTATAATGGGAAAAAGTGCACAACCAAACCAAAAGTACAACTTGACAATAAATTCAGAGTTTAGAATAGTTTTAAATGGCAGCAATACATTATGTTACAGTACCAGTAAATTAAACTCAATCACAAACACTTCCAGCAAAATTAACAAAGCACAGTTTTAAAAACAAAATTTTAAGTCTGTTTCATAAAACTAAACATTACAAACTATAATCTATAGATGGCAGAAAGCCCCTCATGTTTGCCAAGCTGGATTTGGTTGATAGCATGATAAAAACGAACTTTCCTCCAACATTAAGCATCTTTATACCATCAGAGTTATAGGCAAACAAAAGATCTTTGTCTCGAACTTTCTGTGCAATCTTCATAACGGAATCAATAGACTTTAATTCAACAAAGAGAACTAATTGAAGATAGTAGCCATCATTCAAAGAAGTCATTGGATGTCCAAAATTATCAACGGTTTAATATAACAGTTCTTTTTAGTGGTTTTGTAACACTGTTTCTTATTTAATTTAACACTGTTTCCAATTCATATTATTACTTTTTAAATCTATCAACTTGCTATATTTATATGTTTTTTTTTCTCTTTTTAGTATCGGACATTGTTAACAAGGTGGACAATTTGAAAAGAAAAGTGGTTGTTGCAAGAGCAGGAAATGTTTACTATTTGAAGTTGGGAGTTTTTAAAATACCAAAGGCAAATTTTTCTAAAGGCAATAGTTGTCTTAAGGAGGTACTCAATCAAGGAATTTATTATGTAAATCAGTTGGGAGTGTGATGAAAGTATAGCCTTTATGGTAATGGGATTTGATGATGAGATTAGTCATATGTTTCATCTTTTTTGCTATTCAAAGGAAAATGATTCACTTCTAATTAGAATATTAGTGTAAAAGTCTAGGTTTTATGCTATTGGATCAGGTGTGATGTACGTAATGCAGAATGTTAAGTCTAAATTGTGTAAACTTAGTCGTATCGATGTCAAATCTACTTTGAAGTTAGCTGAATGTGCAGTTCTGCTTGCATGAATGATCCATTAACTGGGGTCACATAACTGGTTTTAAATTAATGTGACCACCAGTGGATGGATCATTCATGCAAGCAAGTGGAAGTGCACATTCGGCTAACTTTAAAGTAGATTTGACATCGATACAACTTAGTTTACACAATTTAGACTTGACATACTGTATTCCGTACATCACACCTGATTAAATAGCAAAAAACCTAGACTTTTACACTAATATTTTTATCGGAAATGAACCATTTTCCTGTGAATAGCAAAGATGAAACATATGACTAATCTCATCATCAAATCCCATTACCATAAAGGCTATACTTTTATCATACTCCAACTGATTTACATAATGGATTCCTTTATTGAGTACCTCCTTAAGACAACCATTGCCTTTAAAAAAAATTTCCTTTAGTATTTTAAAAACTCATAACTTCAAATAATACACATTTCCTGCTCTTGCAGCAACCACTTTTCTTTTCAAATTGTCCACCTTGTTAACAATGTCAGATACTAAAAAGAAAAAAAAACATATAAATACAGTAAGTTGACAGATTTGAAAAAGTAATAATATGAATTGGAAACAATGTTAAATTAAATAAGAAACAGTGTTACAAAACCACTAATAAGAAATGTTATATTAAATCGTTGATAATTTTGGACATCCGACGACTTCTTTGAATGATAGCTACTATCTTCAAATTGTTCTCTTTGTTGAATTAAAGTCCATTGATTGTATTATGAAGATTGCACAGAAAGTTTGAGACAAAGATCTTTTGTTTTCCTATAACTCTCATGGTACAAAGATGCTTAATGTTGGAGGAAAGTTCGTTTTTGTCATGTCATCAACCAAATCCAACTTGACAAATTTTCATATATCAGTTTTTAACTTTTTATGAACAAATTAAAAATGGTAATATATGACAGCTAAATTTGTAAATAATAATGAGCTTAATTTCCACGAAAAACAACATTCAAGTAAAAGGAGATTTACTAAAATCCTCTGATTGAGACAGGAGAGATGGTAGGCGGCCCTCTAATTAAGGTTGTAGGCAGGGAGGTAGGGTTCTGCTTCTCCAACAATAAATGGTCGGCGGAGCATTGTAGCATAGCGGAGGCCACCGAAGCGCAGCGCAACATGGAGATGATGGGGAGTCAGGAGTTCTACAGTCTGAGAAAATGTATGTAATATTTTTCCTAAACCCTAGAGTGATGTTTTAAATAGGGAAAAAATGCAATTGGACCTCAATGATAGACGATCCAGATTGCCAGTTGGACCTGACTGATGGACAATCCCGAATGACTGTCCGACGATCCGGAATGGAGGTGAGGTCTGACTGATGGATGATTCGGAATGGTGGTCGGGGCTGACTGTTCCTCGGTACATATAGTTGTTGATGCTAGAGCTAATAAGTTGGGTTTTCATCAAAGACACGGGTTATTGAAAAACTAAAAGATAGGTGAATTGAAGATTTTACAAATAACAATAGATGGATTAATAAAAATCGAATAATAATACGATTCGATTTAGCAAATTACTAGCCTTCCATGAGTTCTGTTCCATCCCATTATCCCAAGCCACGGTCCTCTCTCACCACCACCAAGCCCACCCACCCTCCTCCCACCGATGACTTCACCCAACAGTGAGACTGTGTCGACGAAATTTGAGAGGATTACAGATTGGGATATCTCGGTTAAGGAATCGACGTCGGCTTGGCGAGTGAGCTTGAAGCTTGCACATGATGCCGGAGCCGACGAGGTCACGGGGTGGTCACGGGGTGGGTTGACCAAGGTTGGAAGAGGATAGGGTTTGTCCATATTTAACATGGCAAAGGTAATAGGAGGAAGAAGAGGGCTGTTTGGTTCTCAACATAGCAAAAGTTTAATATAGAATTAAAAGGGACAGCTGTTCCCATTTCATAGGGCCATGTCATTTGGTCAGGAAATTGGGTACTCCGTAGTGAGTACACAAATATTTTCTAATGCTCTAATTTAATAGACAGTTAAAGCATCTTCAAAGAAACTGTCAAAATGTTCAAATCAGCTTTAATAATTATAAAAGACAGCAACAAAAAATTTCAATCAAAAAACCAAATCTATGTGTCATGATATAGAATAACAGCCCCCAAAATTTGACAGCAACATCAAATATTTTTAATTCATTTCACCTGGAATTCCAAAACCTTCAAACTTCTTCGTCTCTAACCATTTGCAGAGTCCCCTCCAATCCTACAAAACCTAGAAATGACTATCTGATCCCAGTATATCAAAATTGGCCCCAAAATACGACATCGTATTAGGATCGAGAAGGCTTACCCTTGACGAGCTTGATGACAAGCTTCTTGGTAGAGGGCTGAGGGGGCTGTCCCTTTTTGGGGACAAATTGGCAGCGATGCCTCGGGGAGAGGGGTCGTTTGGCTTGAGATCTTCGTCGAGGGACATGGAAGAGGGGTCAAATACAGCATCGTTATTGGGGTCCTGGGACGGGTGAGTGTGAGGGTGGTGGTGCTGAAGGTGGTGGAGGCCATTTTTGCTGGGATCGAGGGAATAGGCCACCGCCTGCGACTTGGCCTTTTTCTTGGGTGGGCCGGCGGAAGAAGGGTTGAGAGAGGAGGAGGAGGAGTGGGATTTCTCTTCGATCTTGATCCACACAACCACAAAAGTTTAATTTCTGCAACACAAGATTGAAACAAGGAATTGTGATTTAGGGTTTCACAATTGTAAAATATAAATATAAAATAAAAATTATAAAAAGAAATAATGTAATAAAATAATAATTTAATTTGGTACATGAGGTGGGGACTAAAATTTTAAAAATGTGAAATTGTCACATAGGTTATCAAATTTCAATTTTATGTTTAAAATTTGACATCTCCTTTCGATACTCTTACAGTCATCCTAAAATTATATGTTATGCGAGTTTGTGGGTAACTGAAACAACATATATAAATAATTGAAGCATAAAGTAAAAATTAAAATTAAAAGTGTACAACCCTCGTCTCCAACCATCATTCTTATCATCTTCCATTGCGAAAGCCTCATCTTCACCTTTCTCGAGATTGAACAATTCTTCCTGTTGTGCCAATAATTTTTTCTATTGCTCATCGATTTCATACAATCTTTTTAAAGAAAATATTATAAGAATTCAAGATTTAAAAACAATAAAAAAGGATCATGAGCTAAAAAAGAAGAATTGAGTTTAGTAAATGATGATGGATATAGGGTTTATATAGACAAAAAAAGACAGGATGAGGTTTTGGACAATGTCATGTGGCACTATGTGATTGGTTGAAAATCTTATCTAAATCTTAGCTAAATTATTGTAAGCAAATAGTGACACGTGGCGTGTCGGGATTGGTTGAAAATCTTATTGGAAATCTATCCATAAAATAGTACGTTCGGATAATGACACTTGGTATGACAAGATTGGTTGAAAATCTGATCGAAATCTTGGCTAAATTATTGTAAACAGATAGTGACACGTGCGGAGTCGAGATTAGTTAAAAATCTTATCGGAAATCTATCCACAAAATAATATTTTCGGATAATGACACGTGACATGACAAGATAGGTTAAAAATCTCATCCGAAATTAAGACTAAAGGGGTGTAGTCAAATTAAAATTTGTTAGCATTTTAATAGACTTTAAAATCAGAGTGTAGTCAATTAGGAGTTTGAATATGGATTTTAAATGATTTTAAAATCATAGGGTAATTAAATTAGGATTTTGGAGGATTTAAAGAATACATCCAAATCCATGAATAGTCAATTAAAAGTTTTAAAAGTCCATACAAATCTAGGTACAGTGGAAATGTCAAACATTTGCTAGGATTTTTGTGAATGAAGGATTTTGATGGATTTGAGTGTGGGTGATATAAATACCAAATGCTATCAACAATCCAACCTTCCCCCTCAGATTTCTTTTCACACCAAACCATAGGAGATGAACAGTCCTATCATGAGTTCAGAGCATTTCCCGGTAGACTCCCGCGTTTTTCATGTTTTTTTGTATTTTTCTGAATTCATGCTCTTGGTTTGTTCATCTAGGAAGATGAGTAACAATCGGACCATAATTTTTCTGAACTGGGATTTTTTCATTTGCACTTTTGATTGTCTGAGTTGGGCATTTCCCATTTGCACTTTTCTTTTTCCACGAATAATTGGTGTCCATGTTTTGGACACAAATAATTGCCTTTATTTTTGGGTGATTGGATTAACATGACCATCAAATTCATTCATCAATTGAAAGCAGTTATCTGTGAATCCATCAATGATTCAGCTGAGAATCATCAATGAATTCCCGATCACCTGCTATTTACTTGTTTGTTTGTCTGATGTTGTTTTTTCACTTCCCTCCTTGTCATCTGCACTAGAATAGTAGAATGTCCTCGACGGTTCGATGCTGATCGTGCGGTACAAAAGTACTCGCTAAAACATGTGTAAATCGTAACCGACTTTAATGTCACCATAACGATCCTCGTTCATGTTTTTAATCCACTCACGGAGTCGTGAGACTAACTTATATGGCTCCGATGTCATTATGACAGTTGCGAGGGAGGATCAATTGATGTGTTAATATTGAGATACGTGTAGAGTTCAATTCCCTTCAATTTAACACCAGAACCTTTGCCTACTTGATAGATATGCGAGTTCGAATCTCCCTCTATTTATAAAATCTTACATGCATCAAGATCACCCATGATTGTAACACATTGGAATATCTAAACAGTAACGAAGAATGTAGGAAAGACCAAACAAAGCATAATACACTAAACTAACCTTGTTATTGTAATTAAAAGATTAACAAAACAAAGGGTTTATACAAAAGTCAAAACTCTTCCATGGGAAATTTGCTGTACACTATGAACTGCTTTCTGCTGCTGCTGCTTCTGTGTTCCCAAAAATCTTACTGGTCCGGGTGCAGATAATCACACGCTGCGCCCTTCTTGCAGTGACCGCTCTCAAAGAACTTGCACACTCTGGGCCCTTTGAAAGGCAGCCTCGAAGACCCTCCTCCCCCGCCTCCGCCACCACCACTACCAAAGGACGACTGCCTATTCCAGGGCTTTCCACCACCATAACCAGAATCTCCGCCATGCGGAGCGCGATCCCTTTGATTTGAGAACCTATCTCCTCCATTCTGAGTTTGCCCAGCCCAACCAGGATTGGTGTTCGCAACTGCTGGCCCTTGACCAGATGGAGCCCAACCGGGATTTCCACTTAACGAAGGAGGTCCTTGAGCAGCAGGTTGGACCCAATTAGGCGCTGCATTTCCAGGTACTGGACCTTGACCAGGTCCAGCCCACCCTGGACCCTGTCCCGGAGCTCCCCAATTCATGTTTGTATTTCCTGGCACTTGTCCTCTCCAGGCCATGTTTGGATTTCCCCCAATTGGCGCCCAACCTGCGTTTTGATTCTCTTGCCCCTTTCTTGGCAGAGAACTTTGGTTATCTGGGACACCCATGCTCCAAGGTACCTGGGGTGATGGTGCTGGAGGCTGAATGTATGATTGATTAGCTGGGACTTGGGGTCTCCAAGGATCAGACTGTGGAACACCAGAGAAGCCGGATGAAGGCAAATTTCCAGCTGCATTTCCTGTATTAATAGACTGGGTAGCATTGTTAGTAGATGAAGCGTTACCCCAGTAACCATGGGCCGGATGTTGTGCAGGCATAGTAGAAGCATTAATTGGTTCTATCCTCTGGGACGGAGCACCTGCCCAGGGTTGAGTTTCACTCCCAGGTACTGGCCCTGGAGCAGTCATTTCCTGTTTTGGAACTGAACCAGAAGCCCACCCTCGAGCATCACCACCGGGAGTACGATTAGTAACAGTCTGTACCAGATTTTGCAGATTTGAAACAAGATTTTTCACATCTGTTACTTGATTCATTGAAGCATTTACTTGACCATGCATTTGAAGAGTATTTGTAGAGCCCAGAAGCACAGCAGTTTCAGACTTGGGTGCTGCATTAATGCCGGAAAGAGAGCTTGAGCGATCAATTCCAGAAACTCGCAATGCACTTTCTGGAGTAGCTACTGTACTAGGTTGCATCACTCCATTCCCACCCAAGACAGAGCCAGTTGGATGAACAGGGGTGGGTGACCAATTACTTTCATAAGCTTGACCCCTTGCCCCACCTAATGGAGTTTGGGATGGAGTAGGTGAGGGAAAGTTTGTTGTGCCCCACCCATCTGAAGAATACTTAGGAACCTCAACTGATGATAGAGTACCTCTGGCTGAGGATGAAGTAATTTCGTTTTCAGATCCCCAACTTCCTCCTGCAGCTTGGCCTTCTGTACCCCGTTGAAAGAGACCTCCTTGAGGCTTCCCAGACGGTGCAGGTGAGAGACATGAATCATGCACCATTTGGGCCTTTAGAAAACTACTGTCAACCAGTGAAGGGTCTTTCTGGAACTTTCCAGCCAATACATCAGTTACCAGGATAGAATCTTCTTCCTTCTCAGTGTTTTTCCAAACTCTCAAGTTGGCAGGAAAATAGCCAGTGTTATTCCATTTGCGTAGCTGTGCCATGGAAAATGGTCCCTGAATTTTCCCGGAAGGATCCTTGTAATGCCATATTTTTTCTGAATCATTGATAGTGGGTGTAGATTGCGCTGCGCCAGTGGTGAAATGTGCAACTGAATTTCCTGAGCCACCACCAGGAGATGTTTCAGATTGTACCACAGACTGCGTACTCCTAACACCTGTTTCTAAACTTGAAATAATTTGTTTCTTCTCCCAGTGGCTTGTTTGCTGCGTTTCTCTGTCTCTTCCTTGACCCCATGAATCATTCACTCTCTCACCAGCTCCAGTTGTATTTTCTGCTTTGTTGTAGAATCCCTTATTTGACGTATTCCTGCTTAACTCTCGATTCGTATTGGAATAATTCTTTGTCCCACTCCAGGAATCATTAAAAGAAGATCCTCCTCTTCGTGGAGAAATTGGATCCCTCCCTTTCCTTCCAAAGGAAAAACCTGTAGGTCTCGTGTAACTATCTGCATGGGTTGAAAGCTATGTTATTAATGACTGAAATAATGACTGGATTATCGCTATCGTTTCAGTTAAAAAATTATGATTGAATTAATGAAAAAGAAAATAGCACTAGAGAATTAAAGGTATAAAAATTCCCAAAAAAAAAAAAAGAAATGGGACCTTGTCTCTTGTCATCTCCTTCGTCTTCCTCCTCCTCAGATTCATAACTTGGGTCCATATTTGGATCCGCATGTATTTCTAGAGTTTCCTCTAGTCTACGCTGGCGTTCCTCAGGCGTCTTTAGAAGCTGCAACTTCTCTACACACTCTCTAAGCGTGAAAAGAAAGTTAAGGATTTTACATCATACCTATTCCTAGTCATCTTAAAGTACCATATACAACATTGACCATTAAAAAAAAAAAAGTACCATATACAACAAAAGCAGTAGCAGCAACAACAAAGAAGCCTTATCCCATTAAGTGGGATATACATATATATATATACAACAAAAGTAGCTCCAAAAAAATACAAAAAAAAAAAAAAGAAAAAGGTAATTTAAGGTTTTCTTTCCAAAGAATCAAGAAATTAATAGGATTTTTTTTTATACTGACAGTGAAAATACGTGTTTCTGGCATCAACTAATGAAAAAGGCAGATGGAACTATTATATAGGTATCTGATGCTCTATTAAGGAGCTAAAATTTCTTGTAAAGTTAGAGTGCTAAAATTTCTTGTAAAATCAAAGAGAGAAAAAGGCCAAATGCATCTGCTTATTGCAACATCCAATTCCCCTCCAAAACAAAACATAAAGAAAAAGAAGACCTCAACTGGTATAAAGTATCCCTTCACATGTGTCACTCATTACTTCTAATCATAGCAGGAAAAAAAAAAAAAAAAAAAAAAACATGCGAGGGTAAAATTTCCTCCTTTACCAATATAAAGTTTTTAAGTTTTCTGGAAATCACTAATATAAGAAACAGGTCAATTTATATCGAAGGCCACAGCCTTGGAAAGCAAGTAAATATAAAATTACACCAAATAGCTCAGAATTCAGGAAAGAGAGTAGTGCATTTAAACATCACACACCAAGAAAAGAGAAATGATTTTTGCACACCATATTTCACCTCTTGCAGACCCCTCTTTTTTCCAGCCATTGGAGTGAACAAATCAAGGACCAAATTAAAGTGAATGTGTAGAACTATAAGGTAAAAAAGGAGGGTCTGCAGAAATCACTTTCCCACAAAAAAATTGTGAATAAAAATGTATTAAACTTGAAAAGTAAAGGATATTCCTTCCTGCGCCCTTTTTCACTTGCTCGATCACGAAGATGGCTGAGTCTAACTATCTCCGTTTCTAACCACTGTATCAGAATAAATAAATAAAACAAATCCATCAAAGAAAAGCAAGGAAAACTATTACAAAAATAATATCAAAATCAAGTTATAGGAAAAACAGAGGGCATAGTGTATATTGAATTTACACCTACAAGATTTAAAATAAGGGTTGAGTCAACACTAAAGGAGCCAGAATCCATATTGCATCTAAGAAGAAGAGGAAAAAACAATCCTTCTTAAAGAACAAATCTGGTTGAGATTATTAGGAATTAATTGGGGAAAAGCAACTAGTTCTTGCCGATATTCCTATGTTGCAGACATGTTAGGTCTTTGATCTCTTCATGAAAACATTAAAACTCCGGTAGCAAATGGCAGAGGATGGCTGCAAAGAACTTGATCTGCTCACAAGTTCAAGACTGGATTGAGCTTGTTTTATATTTGAGTTGATCTGGAACCCAACCATAGGGTTACAAAAATAAAGCACCTACCTATCTCAACATTAGGTATTTATGCCATGTCACCCTGTGTTATACTTCATTTGAAAATTTATAAATGACAGACTTAAGGCTTAAATAAGGATCCATCGCTTGATTGGTTACAAAGCTCAGCAAGTAAAATCGGCAAGCTTGATTTTTGGGGTTCAATGGTCGGCCTTTACTTGTTCAAGACCAACTTGAAATGCAACTGTTGAAGCTCGACATCAATAGCATTCAGATGTCCAGTTAAGTTGGAAAAAGCAATAAGTTGCTTCACCTAGGCTTCATATGCAACCCTTCAGATCCACTTACAAATGGAGAGGAAAACCATTACACCATAGTGCTAGTAGCAGCTAGTACTCAACCTTAGACAAGTTTATTACATGGTGACAGTGTACCATATCCCAAATATCTTCTAAATTGAAAAACATAATAACACCAAAATTACTCCTCTTTGTTGTGCCTTTATGGGTGGTACAGATAAAAAAATCAATCAGAATTAAACTTGGAAACCAGGACCTCATACCCTCTATAATCAAACCCATTGTGGTAAGCAAATATGCCAAGCTACGTTTCCCTTTACAAGCCAATAACTGAAGTTGGAAAACCAAACACGAAGAAAGAAGCCTACTTGGGCTAAAAAAATAGATAAAACAAACCTTGGTTCAGATCACTACCTAAGTCCTTTATTAAGTGTGGAGTAAGTTTCTAGCGTACCTAATTCAAGGGATTGGAATTTGGCAACCACATAAGCCTATACTAATATTAAAAGTCTACAAGCATTATTTGGTCTTTGCATGCTTCCAAATTATATAGTTTACCAATTTACAGAAACATAAGATCCCTGGTTCTTATAACGAGGAGCCAGTAACACAACACACGTATTTGGATTACAAGAAACTGTTTCTTTGTCACTTTTGCAGATTGGAGGGCTACTTACTGTATCTAATATATTTGGAGGAAGGAAAGCTTTGCTTAATTACCTTTAATCAGTGGTTTCTGTATCTTTTTATGAACAATAAATGGAACTTCTCAGTTCCATTATATTGTATGCAGTCCACAAATCTTGTATATTTTAGATTAGTTAATGAATCCAGTCCTTTTTATGAATAAAGTATATTATAATCTTCTCCCTAAGTGGACACTCAGTGGAGGTATATATTTTCTTCATCGTCATCATCGTCATCATCATCCTTGCATCATCATATTTTCTTTTCTTTCCTTTTCTGTGAAACAAAACTTTCCTAAGTACACTTTAAAACTTTATCCGGGAAATCAAATCTACAGCAATTCCTAAAGGCAATGCTGTAATATGGAGCTCAATTTTGAGATGAATTACCAACAACATCTGATGCGACATGAAACATGTGCAAGCCTAAGAGTACATAGAACATGTCCAAGATGCAAATAAAAAATTGAAGGAAAAGAAGTTTACAAGTGAGAAAGCAACTTTAAGGGATAAAAGGGCAAGAGTTTTACATCTTTGACTCTGACTGCTTGGAGCACCATTGCTTTGTCTTGAACATCACCCTGCAAACGACCACTTTCTCAGGAGAAAATAAAAATTAACATCAACACACAAAAGTAACAATAGAAAATAGAAATACCACAGTAAGCCGGTTGATAAGTCCACATTTTATGCTCTGACGCAGTCGTTTGCATTCGTCCTAAAAATAAACAATGAAACAAGGTGATAATCAAACAAGTGATTTCTAAATGAAAGCAGAAACAAAAAAAATTCAAACAAAAATTGCTTTTCCAGCAATCTTCACTATGATGCACATAAAGCTGCAGTCTCTCCCAATAAAGAGGGAAAAGCAAACTACACTATCCATTCGATTGGATGTGAGAATTATTCACGTTTCCCTTGTACCATATCTTGCCCAATGGCAAGCATTATCAGTCTTTCTAATGTTATTTCTAATGGAGGACATGCCCTTGAGAACAAGGATGTCCAAATCATGTCTCTTTAAGAGCCACATTTATGTTATTTTTAAACCGAGTTTGGAATTGAAAGGAAATAGTTAGTTATATAAATCACCTCAGTGAACTCTTGGTTTGAGATGATATCAATCGAAATGATCTCTGTCTTGTTTAAGTTTAATATCTCTAGCAAGATGTCTGTCATCCTTTTACCAACTTTATATGGCTCAGCACCTTTGCATGTACCTGTTCAGAAAATCATTTAGACAATGAACTTTACAATTCTGAAAGTTTAATGCCTTCGTTGCTCACGCCAAAAATACAATGAAAGACAATTAATCAAATAATTACCTGTAACTTGCACCAGCCTATACAAATCTTGCTTTTGACCACTACCAGAAATTCTAATTCTGACAAAAGAGCCGACAACCTTGTCTTGAAAGTTATCCAGATCATCAAGTAGATCTTCCACTAAATTACGCCTTAAGAAAATTAAATTGATGTTATGCATATCAATGGCTGCAAAGTCGTCAATATTAGATTGAGGTCCTTTCCCATCACCCTTTTTACGTGCTTTACGTCTCTTATCTTTACTGGCCTTTACTGGGGTATCAGAGTTGCCATCAACCTCCAACTGATTGTCATCGGTATCAACAACACTCCCTTGAAGATCATCAGTGTGAGCATCCTCTTTTACAAGAAAGTGGGATTCAAGAAGCTTTAACATTTCAAAATGCCCAACGCGTGGTTTCCCAAATAAATTTTGAAGCCTTATATCACAAACTATCTGACTTTTTCGCCGAGGGTCACGAAGTTTGTTCCTTTTTATATATTCTAGCAAGAGAGCCTGGACATCAAACTGAGATAAAGCAGACTCGTCACCATCTCTCATGTGCATTACAAACTCCAGAAGTTCCTTTGATGCCCACCCTGTACTGTCATCTGCAGATGGACCTCCAGAGCCAGTTGCTGTAGCTGCACTTGATGAATCCCTCCCCTTTGCACGGGTTCTCATTCGTTTTTTGGACTTTCTTTTTTTAGGGTTAACTAAATCCAAATTCTCAGAGTTGTCAGAATCAGACCCTCCACCATCATTAGCATCATAGGGTTCATCACGTGACTCCTGTTTATTAGCACGTCCAGTTGATCCTTTCCTTGGATTCTTGGCCTGAGCAAGGTCATCAAGCGTTAGAGATAACTTCTCTTTTAAGTCTATCCAATAATCCTTGAAGAGGTACTCCCAGCTGCTTTTATCATCAAAATCAACTTCATCCTGCACAAGCACAAGAAAAAAAAGAATAAAACGAATGCCACTGCAAGCAGTTTAAACGTGTGAAGTGAAAACAGTACATAGTTAAGGACAAGATTAATGTTATAAATTGGAATGTTATAATTTTGATTTTAATTAATTGACCAGACCTAATGTCTAATGACATACCACTCAAACCATGACACACTAGAATTATACAGGTGGACATTGCTGAGAATTCCCAACCAAAGGGAGAGACAAACACTCTCTGACTTTGACTTATATGTACAATGACAAATTAAAACGACATTTCCTCTGTCGCATGAAAACTTGGGCAGCAGCAGTTAAGTATCAAAGGACTATCGACACAGGCATTGATAGACCTATAATCTCTAATAGGGTGAGTATATGCAACACCTCAACCATTTCACATGAGCTTTCAGCTACATTACATCTAATCTTCCTTTCTTTTTTGTTCGTTTTTGCACAAAATTATAACCAGACACTTTATTATGCCATAGGTTTCAAACCGATACATGGAATTACAATTAGATGCTTTATTCTTGAAGCCATATTTTCCAACATATTATAAAAGATTTCTTACAAACAAAAAAAATATTACAAAAAAAAATACTCAATCAAACTAGCTTCCCTTAAATTTATTGACATAATTCAACATATAATTCCAGATATATGACTTGTACAAACTCAAGCAACTCAATATGCACTGACTGGATACATTGTTCATCGAGTGAACTACAGTCCGCCAGAAGGGAACTCAAACAAAACAAGATGAGAACAAGGGAAAGAGCATATAAAGACAAATCCCAGACATCAACAACCCTAGGAAAAAATCACCAGGGAAACCAAGATACTACTGTTCCCAGTTCACCTTCGATTAGAAGAAAGGGAAGTCACTAACGTCATTACATACAGAGGCTTACAAAACCTCCAAATGTATACGCTTTGTTGTTTCTTTTTTCCCTTTTGGCTGACTGATTTAATTAGGACGTAGCAAAAATGAACTTCACGACACACTACTTTCACACACTAAAACACTCCCAAGATAGATATAACCCTTGACCCTAATCGTGACAATGCTAGCAAAAGGAAAATACAAAAGTGATTAGGGAATAACAGAAGAAAGAGGGCATCATACCTTGTCCTTGTTTCCTTGCTCATTCTTTTCAATCATCATGATAGTTTTCATGCATGTCTCACAGAAGCCTTTGTTTCCTCGAACACATAAGATAACAGCATCTTTGATACACGCCTTGCACAAGGAAAAGGTGCATGTATAACACATGTAGTGGGCACTCTTTTCACAGTTGCTACAAAGGTGCCAACCTAAAATATATTTATTAATACATCAGATACTGCCCAGCAACCAAAAGAATTGAAATAATTTTCAAATAAGCATTTTTATAATGATTTAACATCGTTAAGTGATGAAACCCAGTGACACATGTAAAAGAACTGGTGCTTATAAGATGAAGAGTTCAAAATAGCCATAATGCCTGCAATCTCTCTCAAAAAAGACACTGGCAACTAGATTCACTAAAAGTACATGAATAATAAAAATTGAAGCGGACAAACACATAACTTCCAGGTTAAGGCTAGAGTCTGAAGTCTGAACTGAGGTAAATGCTGAATACCTTTCATGAACCCTTAAAATTCTTCCAAAAAAAGGAAGAAAGAATAAAAATAAATAAAAAATAAAAGAAGTTGATAAAGTGTTGCCTAAAAGTGGTTTGCTAAGGTACTTGGTAGGAGTTTGGTACTTGTTACGTTACTTTAACAGTAACTTAACTGTACACGATACACTTATGCCTGATATATTTCTTCCCAAAACTTGAATTTTATTTGACCCGCTTAAGTCCCCATTCTATATTATAACATAACCTTATACAAGCAGTTGTAACTCTCTTGGTAATAGGTCAAAACACAATGTCCGTCAATTCCCTATTTAGCTGCCGGTCATAGGTCATTACATCAGCAATTGTTTCTCCCCTTGTCATTATAAAAGAAAATCTAAACCAAGGATCAAAAAACTGATCCCTCTCTGCAGAAAAAGCAATGCCCTTCTCTTGGTAAACGATTTCAAATTTTTATAATTGTAAAGTAAACAAAGAACTACATCTTGCAGGTACTTGTAGTCATAATTCCAGACAAATACATAATCACTTGGAGACTAACTAATATCTTCAAAGCACACAAACTGTTCAAGGACAATTAACAAATAGTCATCCAAATAATAATATTCCAGGTCAATAATTACAAACATGCAGCTCCAAATCAACTCTAACTAGACACAAACTGTCCAATACTTCAGGATACTGAAAGTATGCAAAAAAAATTCACTTACTTGAAAAAATACAAATATTTCAAAAGTATCACAGTATTTTAGACCCCTAGCCAGCAACTAATAAAATATCATTTTCATATAATTTAAACCAAATATCAAAAACGAAAACGAAAAGCAAAAATATAATTTTACAACAAAAAAATACTAACTCAATCATCACTGCACCAAGGAAGCACTAATGCAGCTGGAGTTTGAAGCTACAGAAACCGCATGCTAAACACATAAATGATCACCAAAGATACAAATATACGAAGACATGGAATAAATAAAAATAAAGAGAATTCAATTTAGCAGAAGCTAGGAGATGAACCTAAATTCTCAAAGGTAAATCTAGGAACTGATCAGAAAACCGAAGCCTCCTCAAGATTACAAAGGGTCTTAGTTTAAAGGCCTATTCCACTAGATGAATTGTTTAATGAGGTGTATGTGCTGAATGGATGTTTGTTCAAAATGCATTTAAACTTAGTAATGAATGTCCATTATGAATATACATGAAATTCTACTATACTTAGGGGTATCCAATACATTGGGATTGTTGGCCGTTAGAATACAGTCATCAAATCCCAATGTATAGAATACCCCGGAGCATACTAGAAAATCCTGAATATACATTGTACAAACAAGTACATTGTGCATTAATAGTCTACTGGCCCTTAACGTACTACATCAGAATTAAATAAAACAATAAAACTTGGTGAAAAGGAAAAGAAAATTAAGGACTTCAGCCGCAGCAACTTACCGCAATTCCATCGACCCTTGGCTCGAAAGAAGGCCTCATCACGATTAACACACGAAGGATGGTATGCTTTGGGACATCCCCTGAAACCACCAATTAAACTAATCAATAAACCAATCACAGAAATAACGTCAAAAGAAGCACACACAGTAAGCAAAGTTCAACTGACCTGCGGTCACAAAGCACAAGCTCACCCCCATCAAAGCAAATGAAACAGACATCCTCTTCCATTTTCTTCTTTGAGAGGAGTTTTCCCGTGTCCTTAGAACTCTTCACACGCTTCCTCTTCCCACCACTGCCGGCTCTTTTTGTCTCCTCCTCCTCTTCCACCTCCATTTCTTCTGCTTCTTCCTCTGCCGCCCCCGTCTCCTCTGCCTCAGTTGTCTCCTCCATTACATCATCAACCATATCCAACTCCCCAACTGTGTCAGTCTCAGTCAACATGTCTGCCGCATTCTCCTCATCATCTCCCCCTGCTTCAGCCTCCTCTCCTTCTGCTTCGGCCTCAGCCTCCTCTCCCTCCGCTTCGGCCTCTGCCTCCACTCCCACCGCCTCATTCACATCCTCCTCTCCCACCGCTTCACTCCCATCCTCCTCTCCCACCGCCTCGATCCCATCCTCCTCTCCCACCGCCTCGATCCCATCCTCCTCTCCCACCGTCTCGTTCCCATCCTCCTCTCCTTCCACCTCGGTCTCAGTCTCCTCTCCCACTGTCTCGGCCTCAACCTCACCTCCCTTGGCTTCACCCGTCATTTGCTCTGTTTCATCCTTCACTGAAAGCACAGTCTCCTCAGCCGTTTCAGCCACATTGGAATCCTCAGCCTCCTGCTTGTCCGAGTTAGCCACAGCAGCTTCCTCAGGCAACACCTTCACCTCTGTCTCCAATACCTCATCATCCACATCCCCAACCTCAGCTTCCTCTGTGCTATAACCTTCGGCCACATTCATCCCCTTCACAACCTCAGTGTCCTCTGTCACATGACCACCGGCCACAGTCATTTCCTCCTCCACCTCAGTTTCCTCTGTCACGTGACCTCCAGCCACATGCATCTCCTCCTTGACCTCGGTTTCCTCTCTCAAGTGACTTTCAGCCACATTCGTCACCTCCTCAACCTCCCTGTCCTCAGCCACGTGACCTTCTATCACATTCGTCTCCTCTTCCACCACCATCTTCTCTCCCGCGTCAGCAGCAGACTTCTCCATCGCCACCCCCAAATCCTCCACTGCATCAGTTTCAACTGTCTCCGCAACCGCCGCCACCGCCTCAGCCACATCCACCATTTCCGTATCCCCCTCCTTACACCCTCCTCCAATTCCATCCCCATCGCCTCTCTCTACCGAAGACGCAACCGAATCAGATTCTCCGTCGACCCCAAGCTCCGAGCCGCCATGCTCGGGCTCAGGTGCAGACTCCGGGTCGCATTGTGGTTCGGTGTTCCGGAGCTCCTCTCCTGTATGAGGCAACGGTAAAGCGTCGTCTTGGAGTGAAATCGAAGGCTCGTTCACCTTGGAAGCATCTTCCTCGTCGGCTTCCATGGCAGTAACTGAAATTGGAAATCAGAGATTGAAAACCCTAAAATCCAAAGAGCTAGGGTTAGGGTTTTAAGCTTCCGGTTCCCCTGCAGGGCTATATGTCGTCGTTTAATCGTTACACAACACTAAAACGGATTGTATTAACTGAGGGGAGTAGTAGCGAAGGAGAAGGAGGCAACTGCCACGACAGCCAAACAGAAGAAATGCCGTAAGCAACAAGGGCTTTTTTGTGGCTCGTAGGTTTGGGTTTGGGACGTGGGCTGCTTCAGGTAAAATTACTAAAAGCTCCAATGCTATTCCACCCACCCGCCCTATACGCATCACATGCTATAGATGTGAGGATTTTCCATCCACACGTATTTTTAACCTTCATACATCTTATTAATTCAATTCATTTAATTTAACGATTGAAAATTGAGAGCTGTATATAAAAGGTAAAAAGAGATTTGTGGATTACACCATTCTTTCTCATTCATAGAGTATTCAATTTTAGTGGTTTTATCGTTCGATATATATTTGTTCGTGTTCAAAAAGTATAGTATACATCCAATGAATGACAAGTTATACGTGATAAATTGGTTGTACAAGAAAATCTATCATATTATAGGCCTTCTTTCAATGGCCCGATACCTGGCAAAATCATACACGCCACAAAAAATTAAGTGTTTGGGTTGAACCTTAATGAGTTTGGATTGATAATAAGTGAACCTGTTGGTAGCCTATTAACTAATGGGTCGATTTGAATACAAGTACCTGTTTCAACCAGTTAAGAGTAATGCTAGTTTAGCAATTTTACGTACCTATATAACAGCTACCCTTTAAGAGGTAGATCAATTTAACAATATATATATATATATATGTATTATATACAAGAAGCTAACATGAGATACTGACACACCCCGACCCAGAAAGTCCACTTGGACCCTGAATCGAGCTGTGCTGGCCGTCACCTGGAAGGTGACGAAGCCATAAAATGTGATAGTGCATAAAAAGTGAATAAATTTGAATCTAAAAGTGTCTAAGTACCAGAGTGCGCTACGAGTGGGAGCGAACCCATTTCACACGCGATGTCAGAGCATAAGTAAGGTACAGTAGTGTGGGTAAGAATCATACCCTCAGAAATATCCATTAATACTAAGATTCACCATAGATTCTTGTCGATACAAACTCAGCAGCTAAAACCTGGAGGGCACCAAACAGAAGGTGTGAGTAAGCAATAAAACCAAGCTTCCCAAAGTTACTATCTCTCAAAAAGTAATGCCCCTAAATATAAAACCCGTATCGTTTTCCATAAGACAGTACAACATATATACATATATCCCAACCATACTCAGAAATGACCAAAACCACGGTTTGCCATCAAATCCACCATACATTAATAAGTAGGCCAAATGGACTAAATCAATACAAAGTAATATATCAGTCAGAGTCATCTAAAATGACATGTACAACTTATCCGTATCTCATCAATCATGGCTAGCATATAAGTCGGAGTCACCTATAGTGACCTGTACGACTTATCCATATCTCATCAATCCTGGCTAGCATATAAGTCGGAGTCACCTCTAGTGACCTGTACGACTTATCCATATCTCATCAATCATGGCTAGCATATAAGTCGGAGTCACCTATAGTGACCTGTACGACTTACCTATATCTCATCAATCCTGGCTAGCATATAAGTCGGAGTCACGACTTATCTATATCTCATCAATCCTGGCTAGCATATAAGTCGGAGTCACCTATAGTGACCTGTACGACTTACCTATATCTCATCAATCCTTGCTAGCATATAAGTCGGAGTCACGACTTATCTATATCTCATCAATCCTGGCTAGCATATAAGTCGGAGTCACCTATAGTGACATGTACGACTTATCTATATCTCATCAATCCTGGCTAGCATATAGCTCAATAAGTATACCTGCACACGAGTCGGAACCACCTAAAGTGGTCTGTACGACAGGACTGGGTGTAAATAAATACGCTCAAGTGCTACGATCACGTGAAGACTGGGCGAATAATCGCGGGTCACCTACAAGTCGGAACCACCTAAAGTGGTCTGTACGACAGGACTGTGCACCTACCTTGGATCCAAGGCGAGCGTAAGGTGCGGGAGGTGAACATCACGTGAAGGACTGTGCCCTGGCCACGGGCGGGAGCACTAACACCGAGGTGCAGGTTTATGAGCTCTCAATGCATCTCAATATAACATGTGCAACTCATGGCAACCAGTACGACCGTATCGAAGTTGCCTAATTCATAACTGTAGTCATGCTATGACGCAATCGATTCAACTAGTACCATAAACTCACCTGAACTTACCTGGGTGTCCTGAGTTCACCTTTGCACTTGAAAGCATTCCCAATAATTATATGCAAGTAATATACATATGGATATATATAATGATGCAATCTACTGCTCAACCATGTCGTAGCATTTTCAATTATAAACAATATAGTGTGAAGTGTACAATCAATAACGCCCTACTCCCAAACTACTTATTTTCAAGGATAATTATCCATGACAATCCAATTAACTCTAATTTAACTAACTAATTCACAAAACTAAAACTTGTCTTTACCAATTTCCTTCACATTACTCAATTTCCCAAGCAAGGTTTTTGTCTCAAATATTTTATGGCTGCATCTAACGTCTCGTTAGACTGCCTACGTACCCTAAACAGGGATCAAGCCATTCGTAGTTCACATAGTACTTCAAGCATTCACAATAATTATATATGAAAGTAATATGCCTAATCAATTTAAAGGTGTCGATAGAACTCTCAATAATAAGTACGATAAAAATGAAAAGATGCATTCACCTGGAGTCCACGCTATGATTCTCTAGTGCACGCATCGAGGCGTCCTGAATGATTGGTCCCTGTGACCAATTATCAAATTACATCTCAGAACTCTTATCCGTAGAATATGTAATTCACATAAAACACAACCTCAACGACATTCTAAAATAGTTTGAGACCCATTGACCACAAGTCAACCGTCGATCAAAGATCGACGGTAGGGTTTACAACCCTGTATAACCTGACCCGGAAGATCCGCATATCAGATTTCCAATCCGCAACTTCCAACGATCCACAATATGTTTCTAGAATAACATATTAAAATTTCATTACGATCCAACGGTCAGATCTCCGCCAATTGCCTAAGACAAGTGGCCGTGAACATTTATTTTACTAACTTACAAATCCAATTCGGAAAGATCCGTACATCGGATTCCCGATCCATAAATTCCTATGATCTTTAAATATTACGTATTATAATGTACCCAAGTTTGGTGACGATCCAACGGTCGGATCGTCGATTCACATTTTCATCAAGCAATGTATCGTAACGAATTTAGGTTCCAACGATCAACCTATGTCATTCTAATAAAAAAACTGAATTCAAGACATTCGACATAGCCTAAAAATAGCATTGGCGGCCCACTGGCCACGCGCCGCCGCACGCGCCGCCGCGGGTGGCGGTCGGCCGCCCCGACTCGCCGGAAAATCCAACTATTTCCAAAAATTGTCAAACTTCACAGAAATGAAGATCTCAGTGAGTGGAGCAACTTTCATACCTGCCACGAAGTCCAAAAGTGGACGGAAGATGGTCAATTTTGCCCACGAAGCCGGCGGGTGCCTAAAACTTCCCGACGTCGATTCGTCGTCTACGGTGGTCCAACGGGGTCAAGGTTGGTTGGGTTTTGCTCCTGGGATGATGAGCTACAAAGCCCAAGTGGTGGCATCGGCCATTGCTTTGCCGATTTGCCGGAAAATCGAAAAGGGTGGCCGGAGCACCATTGATTTTCGTCAACTTTCGTGGCCTCAAACCTCCACATCCCATGGTTAATCAAGGTGGTTCTTGGGTGGGTTTTGTAGAGGGGAATGAGAGCTTCAAGATGGTGGTGGTGGCATCGAAAAACTCCACCGGAGTTGGCCGGAATCGGCCCTGGAAAATGGGTGGTCGCGAGTGGGAAAACCCACGGGAAAAGCTGGGATTTTTTTTTTTTTTTTTTTTTTTTTCTTTTTCTTTCTTTCCTTTTTCTGATTGGGCTTCACCTTAAATAATCAATTTCTAACGTCCGTAACTATACCGTTATAATCCGGACTCGCAAACGGCTTTCGCCTATGCGTTCACATCCACGAGTATTACGAGAATATGTTAAAAGAATAAGTCATACGTCTCTCTAGACGATGGTCAACAGAAGTCAAAGTCCTTGCCTCTAGGGTAATTTCGTAAATTCACGCTTTTAAAATAAAATAAAAACGTAAAATTTGGAACGGGTTGTCACAATCTACCCACCTTAAAAAAATTTCGTCCTCGAAATTTAAAATCATAAGTCCAAAGTAGAATACTCAAAATTAAAGAGATATATGTATGTAAATACATACACGAGGAAGACACAAAATGATAGTGACTACATAAAAGAGGATGACATTCTGTCATGATCAGAGTGTAGTGACTCTTCTTTCATGCCTCCAAATTCCTACTTTCCTTCTCTTTTACATAAACGTGTTCAAAGCGTAACGCACTTCGAAATTTAGCATGTAGTATTTTTGGGTCAAGCCTAAACAACAATTAACGAATTAAATAAGTAAATACAAATATTAACGTAGAATAATCTACTTGTTTATTTGCTTAGCAACCCAACGAATAAGCTATTAATATTACGCTATGCACCCCACAAAACCAACAATTCACTGTTGTCTTGATAAGCAAGTAACAATTCCCGAGGGTGCAATATTACCATCTTGCCCCTCAATGGGAAATACACCTACCAGCCTCGATCGTACTCATTCACTACCTTCTAAGGCAACATCGTCAATAACATAAATTTTCTACATCACAATCTCAATCAAATATTTGTTCGCAATAAGCTGCTGTAAATCACAAGCTGCACATACAATATTTGTATTATATTTTGAAGGATACCATACTCCTAAACAGGAATGTAACCGTAGTTACCCATAATTCTAACAAAAGTATGTGTCCATTAAATATGCGTTGTATGTAAAATCTCCATACATCAACCCCAATGACACCATAGTTAACCCGAAATTGTAACCGTGGTTACAAGTGACTAGAATGGAGATAAGGATATACTGTAGCCATGCTACTGGTGGGACAAACAAGATGCAACTCGTCCACAAAGGTCTGAGTAACTCATTTCAAACTAATCGTTAATCTAGGGTTAGAAATGCGATACTGAACAACTTCTAATACTCAAAACCTTCATAACGACTTCCAAAGGCTTGGAAGTGAAACATGTAACACGATGAAATATAAATACACCAAGATGATAATCTTGTCAGGTTTCTATTTGTTGAATTTGTATAGAAGTCTAGGAGTAGTTTTCTCAAAAAGTCATCGTCCTCTGGACGCAATTAGAAAATTGTAGTTGCCCAAGGAAGTTTGAACTCTATATCCTCAATATCCCCACAATATTAATCAAAAGCGGGGTGCATCTAGAGTGAGGATTCATTTAGAACACATCAACGGGAGCCTCGATTTTATCTCTTTCCTACTTCCACATTTGATCACATCACAAAGAGAATTTCTAGATCACATCCCCCGAAGAGGTTGACTACATCCCACTTCTATCTTAGTGGTCTTCACAAGTGTCTTGTTGTTGAAATTTCAACACCCATTTTAAGGAAATAACTATTGCCAATACTTCAATTTTTAGAGCAAGAAGAATATTGTTTTCTACTTAAGTAAACAACCACCAATTGGAACATCATATAAGCGTATCATTGGTTTAGCATCACGATTAATGAATTTCACATTCTTTACATATACAACATATCTTGAACTGCGCATATAAAAAGATACTTCCTAACTCCATTCATACAAAATGATTAAAATCATTTGAACCATTTCTTGGTAGATTAAAGGTAACTCTATATCGATACTCATACGTCCCAATTAAATAGAAAAGGACAGGCTGGAAGTGTGCGAGAGTAAATACACCATAGTGCACTCATAGATGCCAATTTAATTCTACTATTGCCTCTGACAAAACTTAGCTTGTTCCAAAAAGTAAATGTAATAAAAAGTTCGAAGATCAATGAAGATTTGGACACACTTTTCTACATAAGAGTCCCAATCAATATTCCAATGAAATTAGAAATTGTTAATTCTAGGTCATAAGTATGATGGTTCATCTTTAGCGGTTCTACCACCGAGAAACATAAGCGTTAACATACTAAGAAAGTCTGAATCCGAATTGACTTATCACATCAATCGACAATCACTATGCATCATCAAAATCTCCACCGAGAAGTGTCATCTAGCCTTCGAAATAAGGTGACGACTGTTGACTTTAGGTCAATGAATAAGATGGTTTGTTTCAAACGATTCTAATCGTGAAAATAAAAGCAATACTCCGTCATGTTGCCATACCAACTTAACAATGTGGTGGTATCCGCGGTAAGATTTTTGGGATATGACGCCAAAAGTATACGTCCTCGAAATTTACAGTACTACTAACCAACTCTACGACACGAACTAAAAGGTCTTCACAGTTTCCTCGACACTCATAACAATCTAATAGTGAGATACCATCCCGCATTTCGATTCTAAAGTCTACCTATGGAAGTGATCGAGAGGTGGTTAGTCAAAGGGTTTTCGTTTACATAGATAAGTGATAGGGTAAAAACAACAATCATGAGTTTACCGTCCTATTGCAAAGCTTATTCCTAAGCTTCCACGATCCTAATTTATTCGGCTTAAGCGAAGTAGTTCATTGATCCTAGGAGGATTTGATGATTGCTTTTTGGATTCCCACAACTCCCAGGATATGACAACTTACATTCGCAAGCCTATTCTCACCCATTTAATAAGTACAACTACGAAAGCAAAAATCTAGGAATAGCGTTGATTGAAAAATCCCAATGCTAGAAAAAGACCTTGCTTAAGATCTACTTTCAAAAAGACTTCATCGACAGTCGATCTTCCTCCTAAAGATTCAACATGAACACAAGTATGCTTGAAGATATTAGTGCTAATAGGGACCGAACAATAATTATCCCTCAGATGATCTTCCGCGAAATGTTACTAAGAAATCAAGACTAACTAAGATTTCCAATCTTTAAAGAATCAATACTAACGGCGGTAGGACAATGATAGAATTATTTGGTAATATCTCTGGCGATACATGATTATCAAAACATTTACTTAGGCCATCAACTCGCCTCACTTTTATACCTTTCCTCCACAAGGAAAATCTTCGTTTTAATTCTAAGGACAACCGCCAAAATGATTTTATAAAATGTCGTGAAGACAACATAATTGTCCAAAACTTAAGAAAAGTTAACATATTTTTCCATATTCGACGAGGTGGCATCATTCGAACGTCAAACACAAAAACCAAGAGTGCTCACATCACGCGTGTGATGAACACAATACTGCCCAACATATGCTCTGATACCAAACTGACACACCCCGACCCAGAAAGTCCACTTGGACCCTGAATCGAGCTGTGCTGGCCGTCACCTGGAAGGTGACGAAGCCATAAAATGTGATAGTGCATAAAAAGTGAATAAATTTGAATCTAAAAGTGTCTAAGTACCAGAGTGCGCTACGAGTGGGAGCGAACCCATTTCACACGCGATGTCAGAGCATAAGTAAGGTACAGTAGTGTGGGTAAGAATCATACCCTCAGAAATATCCATTAATACTAAGATTCACCATAGATTCTTGTCGATACAAACTCAGCAGCTAAAACCTGGAGGGCACCAAACAGAAGGTGTGAGTAAGCAATAAAACCAAGCTTCCCAAAGTTACTATCTCTCAAAAAGTAATGCCCCTAAATATAAAACCCGTATCGTTTTCCATAAGACAGTACAACATATATACATATATCCCAACCATACTCAGAAATGACCAAAACCACGGTTTGCCATCAAATCCACCATACATTAATAAGTAGGCCAAATGGACTAAATCAATACAAAGTAATATATCAGTCAGAGTCATCTAAAATGACATGTACAACTTATCCGTATCTCATCAATCATGGCTAGCATATAAGTCGGAGTCACCTATAGTGACCTGTACGACTTATCCATATCTCATCAATCCTGGCTAGCATATAAGTCGGAGTCACCTCTAGTGACCTGTACGACTTATCCATATCTCATCAATCATGGCTAGCATATAAGTCGGAGTCACCTATAGTGACCTGTACGACTTACCTATATCTCATCAATCCTGGCTAGCATATAAGTCGGAGTCACGACTTATCTATATCTCATCAATCCTGGCTAGCATATAAGTCGGAGTCACCTATAGTGACCTGTACGACTTACCTATATCTCATCAATCCTTGCTAGCATATAAGTCGGAGTCACGACTTATCTATATCTCATCAATCCTGGCTAGCATATAAGTCGGAGTCACCTATAGTGACATGTACGACTTATCTATATCTCATCAATCCTGGCTAGCATATAGCTCAATAAGTATACCTGCACACGAGTCGGAACCACCTAAAGTGGTCTGTACGACAGGACTGGGTGTAAATAAATACGCTCAAGTGCTACGATCACGTGAAGACTGGGCGAATAATCGCGGGTCACCTACAAGTCGGAACCACCTAAAGTGGTCTGTACGACAGGACTGTGCACCTACCTTGGATCCAAGGCGAGCGTAAGGTGCGGGAGGTGAACATCACGTGAAGGACTGTGCCCTGGCCACGGGCGGGAGCACTAACACCGAGGTGCAGGTTTATGAGCTCTCAATGCATCTCAATATAACATGTGCAACTCATGGCAACCAGTACGACCGTATCGAAGTTGCCTAATTCATAACTGTAGTCATGCTATGACGCAATCGATTCAACTAGTACCATAAACTCACCTGAACTTACCTGGGTGTCCTGAGTTCACCTTTGCACTTGAAAGCATTCCCAATAATTATATGCAAGTAATATACATATGGATATATATAATGATGCAATCTACTGCTCAACCATGTCGTAGCATTTTCAATTATAAACAATATAGTGTGAAGTGTACAATCAATAACGCCCTACTCCCAAACTACTTATTTTCAAGGATAATTATCCATGACAATCCAATTAACTCTAATTTAACTAACTAATTCACAAAACTAAAACTTGTCTTTACCAATTTCCTTCACATTACTCAATTTCCCAAGCAAGGTTTTTGTCTCAAATATTTTATGGCTGCATCTAACGTCTCGTTAGACTGCCTACGTACCCTAAACAGGGATCAAGCCATTCGTAGTTCACATAGTACTTCAAGCATTCACAATAATTATATATGAAAGTAATATGCCTAATCAATTTAAAGGTGTCGATAGAACTCTCAATAATAAGTACGATAAAAATGAAAAGATGCATTCACCTGGAGTCCACGCTATGATTCTCTAGTGCACGCATCGAGGCGTCCTGAATGATTGGTCCCTGTGACCAATTATCAAATTACATCTCAGAACTCTTATCCGTAGAATATGTAATTCACATAAAACACAACCTCAACGACATTCTAAAATAGTTTGAGACCCATTGACCACAAGTCAACCGTCGATCAAAGATCGACGGTAGGGTTTACAACCCTGTATAACCTGACCCGGAAGATCCGCATATCAGATTTCCAATCCGCAACTTCCAACGATCCACAATATGTTTCTAGAATAACATATTAAAATTTCATTACGATCCAACGGTCAGATCTCCGCCAATTGCCTAAGACAAGTGGCCGTGAACATTTATTTTACTAACTTACAAATCCAATTCGGAAAGATCCGTACATCGGATTCCCGATCCATAAATTCCTATGATCTTTAAATATTACGTATTATAATGTACCCAAGTTTGGTGACGATCCAACGGTCGGATCGTCGATTCACATTTTCATCAAGCAATGTATCGTAACGAATTTAGGTTCCAACGATCAACCTATGTCATTCTAATAAAAAAACTGAATTCAAGACATTCGACATAGCCTAAAAATAGCATTGGCGGCCCACTGGCCACGCGCCGCCGCACGCGCCGCCGCGGGTGGCGGTCGGCCGCCCCGACTCGCCGGAAAATCCAACTATTTCCAAAAATTGTCAAACTTCACAGAAATGAAGATCTCAGTGAGTGGAGCAACTTTCATACCTGCCACGAAGTCCAAAAGTGGACGGAAGATGGTCAATTTTGCCCACGAAGCCGGCGGGTGCCTAAAACTTCCCGACGTCGATTCGTCGTCTACGGTGGTCCAACGGGGTCAAGGTTGGTTGGGTTTTGCTCCTGGGATGATGAGCTACAAAGCCCAAGTGGTGGCATCGGCCATTGCTTTGCCGATTTGCCGGAAAATCGAAAAGGGTGGCCGGAGCACCATTGATTTTCGTCAACTTTCGTGGCCTCAAACCTCCACATCCCATGGTTAATCAAGGTGGTTCTTGGGTGGGTTTTGTAGAGGGGAATGAGAGCTTCAAGATGGTGGTGGTGGCATCGAAAAACTCCACCGGAGTTGGCCGGAATCGGCCCTGGAAAATGGGTGGTCGCGAGTGGGAAAACCCACGGGAAAAGCTGGGATTTTTTTTTTTTTTTTTTTTTTTTTCTTTTTCTTTCTTTCCTTTTTCTGATTGGGCTTCACCTTAAATAATCAATTTCTAACGTCCGTAACTATACCGTTATAATCCGGACTCGCAAACGGCTTTCGCCTATGCGTTCACATCCACGAGTATTACGAGAATATGTTAAAAGAATAAGTCATACGTCTCTCTAGACGATGGTCAACAGAAGTCAAAGTCCTTGCCTCTAGGGTAATTTCGTAAATTCACGCTTTTAAAATAAAATAAAAACGTAAAATTTGGAACGGGTTGTCACAGATACCCCCTTCGAGGCATGTGGAGATGCCGGGAAGGGTTGAGGATTTAGTGGTGCCCGGGGGTATATGGAAAAAGGATATTATTGAACGGTGTTTTAACGACGAAGCCCGTATTATTTTGAGTATGCCTCTTAGCAAACTCGGATGTACTGATAGAATTATTTGGCATTACACAAAGAATGGAGTGTATTTGGTTAAATCGGGGTACATGGTTGCTTAAGAGATGAATCAAAACAGGGAGCTCGGTCGTAAAGGTGTGGGACAATCGAGTGGGGAACAAAATAAGGATCCGGTGTGGTCGGCAATTTGGCACTTGAAGGTCCTTCAAAAGCTGCTGCATTTTATATGGAAGGGATGCAAAAGCATTCTTGCAATGCGTACTAATTTGCAACGCTATGGTGTTCATTTGGAGACATTGTGTCCTCATTGTGAGGAAGATATGGAAACGCAAGTACATTTATTTTTCCATTGTCCATTTGCCCGTGTTTTTTGGTTTAGATCTCCAATCCAATTAGATTTGGTAATGGTGGAGGGTGGTGACTTCTTGGAGTGTTGGAAGTGGCTTTGTCGTAAATATGACGATACTGAAGATGCTGAAAAACTAATGTGTTGGATTGTATGTGGTCTTTGGCGAATATGGAAGTGTAGAAATAGTGTGATTTTTGACAAGCTTGATGTGGAGCCTCATGTTGCTTTGGAGCTCTTGCATCAACAATGGCGTGAGATTGAGGATGGTGGGGACAAAGTGAAGCAGCCATGCCGACAGGTTCAATGAGGTGGGGAGATCAGGGGCGGGTGGATTAAGCCTCTGTTTCGAACAATTAAATTAAATTGTGATGGGGCTTGATGTAAACAAATTGGACAAGGTGGCTTTGGTTGGATTGCCAGAGATTTTGCTGGTATATTCAAGCCCTCATAAGCCTTTTATACATTTGTTTGATTTTTTCTTGGTCCTCATCTTATGACCTTTTTTTCATGGCCTTTTTACCACCAATATTGCACAATTATTTGTTTGGTATATAAAAGTTTCAAAGGTCAATTCTTCATACTTACTAGAAATTGTATACATGATATGCTTGTGCTTATTAATATTTTGAAACTAAAATTTACAAAGAAAGAAAATATAAGATAGTCGTTAAATCTTTTTGGTGACGACCTTGAAACGACTTTGAGTCGCTGAAGAGGTTGTTCATATCTTTAGCGATTGGCTTTGAATAATTAGTTCGTCGCTAAAAGTTTATTTTATATGGGAGAAAACGTGGAAGAGAAAATGGGGGCAACTAATATGGTCTTCTTTTTTTTTTTAAATAACAAGAAAATATATTAAAGGGAAAACTTCCGACAAAAATCGTTCCCTACAAAATCAAATTGTAGAGCATAAAGAGCAAATCAAGGAATACAATGATCCCAAAATATGACATCAACAACAAGAAGGCTTTGGCAAGAGAAGGCATCCGCCACAGAGTTAGCTTTTCTAAAAATATGTTTCCAATCAATGCAAGCAAATTTGGTCATCGTCTACTTTATATCTTTAATAATAAGAACCAGACTCCAAGGCGTCACATCCTGGTCAAACACTGACTGAATGACCAACTTAGAGTCTCATTCTACCATAATCTTTGTATAGCCCTTCCTCCGAGCAAAAAGAAGGCCCTTTGAGAGCCCTAGCCTCCACTTTAGAAATAGTGGCACTGTCAAGATTTAAAGCTCCACCGGCAATAAGGTGCCCATTAGGATTCCTTAAGACAAATCCCATTGCTGCCATGTCCCCAGCCACTAAGCCGTCAAAATTTAGCTTAATATAACTCTAATTCAGAGGGTGCCATTTAATAATCGTGGAAATATCATCAGTATTTCTTCTTAAACCTTTACAATTGGCTTTAAGATATTGCTCACCCATAGATATAGCTAGTAACTTAGATCTCGCTAAAATGGGCATAACATTTATGAACACCATGTTATTACGGTCATTTTGAATCTGCCAACAAAGGAGCAAACACAAGCTTAATTCACTATGAACTTCTTTATCAATGTGCTTTAAAGAATTAAACCAGTTTATGACCGCAGCAAAGTTAGCATTAGTGAAATTGCTCGGTTTAATTGAGCAAAGGTCCTAAATCAATTTGATGACACCGCAATTAAAGAATAAATGTGTTTAATCCTCCTCTTCGAAATTACGAGAAGGACACGTCTTATCATTATTAATCACAATATGACTTAATCTTTTTCTAGTCTGAAGTGTATCACGAATGAACAACCATGCAAACATCTTAACTTTAGGAGGAATATTAAGTTTTCACATCTTATTAATTAACTTAAGCTTTGTAGTTTGAGTCAATGTCCCTTTTTGAATCCAAGTAGCCGATTTAATAGAGAACTTACCATTTGTATTTGAACCCCAAACTAGCACATCTTTGGAATCATATAAGGGAATTGTAATATTATAAATTTTCTCACAATTTCATTACTAACCACTTGCAAAAGCTTTCCCCCATCCCAACAATTATTATCAATAAAGTCACTAACTTTCAAATCCCAATTAATGTTTTGATTGTCAATCTTAAGTAAGAGATGGAACACAGGGTAAGGAAAAACCCAATTGTGGGCCTAGAACAAAATGTCCTTACCATTACCCACTCTCTATCTCATACTCTTAAGAACAACATCCCTACTTTTCAAGATACATTTCCAAGCAAAAGAATGATTTAGTCTAATTTATTATCCAAACTATTTTCCTTTCTAGGATACTCTTGACTAACTTCACCCACCAATTATCATCCTCAGTCAACACCTTCTAACCCAATTTAGCAAGACATGCGTTATTAAAATGATCCAAACTTCTAACTTTCAGACCGCCCACTTTCTTCAAAGCACAGATCAACAAATCTTGTTAGGACACTTAAAGTAAGACATAACATGATGGGACATACCCATTAGATTAGAGTTAATTAAAGTAAGACTCCCTGCTTTCAAAAGAGTTTTCACTTTCCAACCAACTAATTTTTGCTTGACCCTCTTAAGTAACTCATTTCCATTAACTTGGTCTTTCTAGAAAACAATATTTTGGATACCAAGATACTTACTTATAGTAGTTTTATATTGAATTTGCAAGATATTAACAATATTAATTCTAATTTGAGAATTAGTATGGTTGTGAAGCTTGGAAAAAAAAAAAAAACAGTAAAATTATTTTGTGTTTAAATTTACTATATTACCCAAAACTTTTATTTTGGTCCCTTTACTTTAGTTTTGTTGACAAGGTTAATTTGGTCTTTTCACCTTCTTTTGGTTGACAAAGAAGGTTTTATTAATAGGTAATTTAAAAAAGAGAAATTTGTTAATAAGTAATTTAGCTGTCATTTTAGTGATGCATCTTTTTGCTCATTTACTTGTGGTCGAAATACACTCAGGAGGGTCCCCGGCAAATTTTACAAAAAGTCAACATAAAAGTCAATGGTCAATCTTAAAAGGTCAACTGAGTCGTCCCAGCGGTCAACTATATTAAAACTTTAAAATTTCACTAAATGGATGTTAAAAATGGACTCGTGGCGTAGAAATTAGCCTATGAGGGTTTCCGAGAACTTTTGAAAAAGTCAACTAACAGTCAACGGTTAACTTTAACAGAATTTTCCATTCTTAGACAGAATATTCTATTAAAATTAACAAAATATTCCAAAAGAATATTCCCTCCAGATTTTGAAATGGCAATGGGCCGGATCTGGGTTAAGGGTTTATGGGCCTAAGGCTTGGATTTGGGCTTAAGGCCCTTTTTTTTTTTTTTTTGCCAGGTCGGGTTGACTCGTTTTGACTTGCGGGTCACTAGACCCAACGAAGAAGAACACCTGTATTTTGGCCAAGAAACTTCCACGGCTCTGAAATATGTACTTGAAGCTAGGAATGTAAGGGATTGGTTTATACCTAAGTCGAGACCTAGGAGTGCCGAAGAAGGCTGGAAAACGGCCTAGAACATCGCTACTTCACTTGCTGGAAAACTGGAAAACGAAGGACAAACACGAACAAAGTTAAACCCTCGGTTTTCAACACAAAAAACACTCAAATATCTAGAAAAAGTCATTAAAAACTGAGATAAAATCCTAATCAAGTCATGCTTACCTCGTCGTCGGGTTCCACGTTAACTCATTAGAGAGAATGGTGGTGGCTAGCCTCGGCCTAGCCGTTATTGCAGGGAAAAAGACAGAAGGTCCAGAGTGTGGTCTCAACTTCTAGTGTTCACATAGAGGATAGTAGTCTGGTGATGTGAGGGTATGGAGTTCGCAGGGGATGGCATGGTGGTGCAGCTGTGTATTGATGTACAGGGACAGAAATGACGATATATGGAGTTTGAGAGATGAGATTTGACGTGTACGTGAGAGAGATGAGATTGAGTGGCAATAGCCGTAGGTGGCATAGTGGTGAAGCCCTGCATTTGCAGAGAAGAAGAAAGAGTTTAAGTGAAATGAAGAAAAGAGAGAATTTAGGTAAGAGAAAGTGAGAGTGAGAGAGAGAGAGAGAGAAAAAAAAAAAGAGTGAGAGATAGTGACAAATGAATGAAGGGTTGAGAAGATGAGAAACACGGAAGAGAGGGAGGAGTATGGGGTGTGGGCCCCACATGGCTCACAAAACAAGCCACAAAATATCTCCCGTATGAAATTATCAAATTGCCTTTCACGTTCGTAAGTCCATAAAATATCAATTGTAGCTCCAAATTCGATTCCACTTGCGCCTATGCGTTTGTAATGATGAGCACTACAAGGATACACTAAAAGAATGTTTCATATATCTCATAATACACTGGTCAACGAAAGTCAACATACTTGCCTCTTAGGGCATTTTCGTCAATTCACTCTTTTAAAATTAATAAAAGCGTAAAATTAAGGACGGGTTATCAAAATCTATCCATCTTAAAAAAAATTTGTCCCCGAAATTTGAAATAAGTTGCTAACATAAAATACTCAAAGATAGATAGAAGATACATAAAGAAGAAATCAAGCCAGAGTGGTTGCATGAAAGAGAATGTCATTTCATCAGGATCGGATTGCAATGATTCCTCTTTCATGCCTCCAAACTCAAACTTTCATTCTCTTTCAGTACAATACTAAAGTATAAAACCTTTAGAAAAGCATAAGGTCAAAAATATATACATAATAACGTAACGTCAAAAATACATATGTGGTGAAGTAAAGTTAAAATAGTTGTACTGAAATCAAAACCGAACATAGAAAGATTTCGCATACGCACTCGTAGCGTAACGTACTCCGAGAATAAGTGTAGTATCTTTGAGTCTGATGCAAACAATAATTAAATGATATATTAAATAAATGAATACAAATACTAACGTAGACAACCTATTTATTCACTTGCTTAACGAACCCAATGAATAAGTTATTGATACTATGGTCTGTAGCCCGCAATACCAACAACTCATTATTGTCTCAATAAACAAATGACAAATTTCTAAGGGTGAAATATTATCATCATGCCCCTCATTGGGAAATACACCTAAATCATTTGATTAGCGCCTCGATTGTGCTCACGCACTACACTTACTAGCGACATCATCAATAGCACAATTTTTGCTACATCGTAATCTCGATCATTCAAATACCTATTTGCTATACTCACCTGCCAATTATGTATTATGTATAGAGTTTCTATACTACGTCTCAAATGGTGACATATCCAAAAACTGAAAGTGTAATTGTAGTTACACACAACTCTAACAAAGATAAGTATCTACTACAATCATGTTAAAACTATAGAATGGATAAACGCAACATGCCACGAAGGTCTGGATAGTTCGTTCAGACTAGCCGTTAGTCTGAGGGTGAAGTGTGGTATCAGACAACAACTTAGTACTCATAGCCTTCAAGAAGACTTCCTAAGGCTTAGAAGTGAGACATGTGTCACGGTGAAATACAGTAGTGACACACACATACCATATAGCTGAACAATACAGCTCACAACACCATAGTGAGCAAATTCATATTGAATTTCTCTCAAGTTTAGCAAAAAAAATTATGTTGAGAAGGCTAAAAAAACACTCAAGAAAATTTGAGGGTCAAAACAAGTCCATCAAATCTAGGATACAAGGTAAATAGAGTGAATGTATAACATCTCGCTACAACGGTAGCTTCCAGAAGATTTAATCACCAACGGTAAAATTTGTTCAGCAGAGTATTTGTTGGGTGATTGAAGCATTAATGCTCAAAACTAAAAATTAGATATCCGAGCGATTTTTCTTAACGATTTGTCTGCTTCAGCAAAATACGAAGTTCAGTAGGGTAGACATGTATTCAGGTTGACTAGAATGCCTTCCATCACCAAGAGGTGAATATGGAATCACAATCAGAGTAGATGCTGATCGAAACGTTAGAAAATCCGATAAATTCAAGAATGAGCAATTTTACCAAGAGATCTAAAATGTTGTCCATCTGGACCAACGTAAAGTGAATTGACTTGTCAAGTCGGTCTATAATCATCGAAACATCATCATAATCTCCACGAGTACAAGATACCTCATACCGAGAGTTTATGATGATATTTCCCAACTCCATTCATATACATGAATTGATTAGAACCACTCGAACAATTTCTTGAGAATTTGAAAGTAATGTCAAATCAATGCTTGTGGACTCTAACTGGAATGGGATAAGGAAGGCTGGAAGTGTTTGAGGGTAGATATGTCTTTTGTTGTGGTAAACAGTAATTACGTTTGCATAACTAGGCAATATACGATAATACAGAAATTTAGCTTATTTCAAATGAGGATGTATTTGAGAAGTCTAAGGTTGATAAAGATTTTGGATACGTTTCTCCACAAAGAAGTGTCATCCGGTTTTCAAGTAAAGATGGTAACTGTTGACTCTAAGTCATGAGTAAGATGGTTCATTTTGTACGATTCCAACGATTGGGAACATAAGTAATACTTGTAATGCTGCATCAGTACGCATCCAAATCACTCAAAAGAAACGTCATCATGGATTTCGTAATTATCAATGTCCTTGAAAGGTGTAAGAATAATGTTCGGGAAAGAAAACTCTTCAGTTGTCAGAAATTTTATTAACATTTAACGTCTAAAAATAAACTAACTTTCCTCAGTCAATTTGTGAAAAACAGAGCTATAGCTGAAAAATTGTTGACGAACTATCGATAGAAATCGACAAAACCTAGGGTATCTTGTATATCACAATAATTTGTAAAGAATATCGTTAGCCAAGATTATGTATCCCAAGAAAAGTACCAATCTAAACAAGGCTAACACTTGAGAATTTTGGTATAAGGCTGATTCTTTGTGTTTAGAGGATTTAATCTCATTGCTAGGATAGATGGGAAAGTCATTGGTAAAACTACTATGAATTCGTCAGGTTACGAAAGAAAACTCGGCTAAAAAAGGTTGGTTGAGTAGACCAGCAATTCAAAGTTGGGGTTAATGATTTTAATCGTCACCCGATGGAGTTGCTAAAATCTAGATACAATCCTAAGGTTCAGTCTATTGTCTAAGTGAATAGGTTTAAGGTTCCCTAAGACAAAGTGTTTGGTTGGGTAAATTCCTAATCGGTAAGCTTTCGTAACTAAGTTTCCTCAGTGTCAAAGGAGTCGTTCGAAAAGGAGTAAGGAAAATTGATGTAGTACAAGAAAATGGATCGATGGTGTACTCAACTTCCCGCTTCAGTGGTATCTCAGGTAAAATTTTGAGAAATGACGCCAGAGATATACGTCCTCGAAACCTACCATACTACTTCATTTCACTACACCACATGCTAATAGGTCTTCACAGCTTTCTCGATACTCTTACAGCGGGAATTCAACTCGTGCTTTAGTTATAATGTTTGTTTGTGGAAGTGATCAAAAAAGTGATTGGTCGAAGAGGTTTTGGTTACATAAATGGGTAATATGGTTAACACAACTGTAAGTTTACAGTCCTCCTACAAGGCTTGTTCCTAAGTTTCCACGATTTTACTTTCTTCAGCTCAGGTTGTCACTGTTAATCAGTTTATCAGTCGCGCCGCTAATTAACACATTTATGATATTTTTGATAGTTTTGATATTGTTAGTTACCTTGAAACTGTGAACCGGCGTTCTGGCATGAAGGTATCACTTCCAGATACTAGTACCTGTGTCCGATATCAGAAATCATACCGCCTGAATACAAGTTGACAACTTCTGGATATCAGACAATATCATCAATTAATAGCGCCACAATAGGCTGATTACATATTAGAGCCTGCTCAAATGGATAGTTTCGGATGATTGGTAAGGAACTGGTTTTGTGAGGTGGTTCCTTTGATTCTAAGGAAAATACTTGCTACACAGGGATTTCTACTAACTGTAGGTATAACAAATCATACTCACAAGCCTATACTCATCGAAATGATGAGTACAACATCGAAAGGAAATCTGGGAACTAGTATTGGTTGAAATGTCCTAAGGCCGGAAAAAGGAATTTGCAAATAATCCACTTTAGAACGGACTTAAACGGAAGTCGATCTTCCTCCTGAAGATCTAGAATGATCACTAGTGCATTTGAAAAGATTAGTGTTATCGTGGATAAAAAGTGGTTGTCCCCCAGATGTTTTTTCGTCGAGTGCTACCACTTTAGCACCAGTTTGTCACTCAAGAAATTTCTAGAATCTCAACAAAAGTAAACTTTGTAGGAATTCTAATAGATGGTATACTAAAAGATACTGCCAAGGAATCAAAACTATTAATGGTTTCCTAACTCGAAAGGGTTGGTGAAGATGACGAGATAATAGTAGTGGGATTGATGAGTAAAGTCTTTGGTGGTACACAATTACCAACACAATAACCCTGCTTCAGGGCCACAAACTCGTCTCCGAATCAAGATTTTCCTTAGCAATAAGGTTCTTTGTATAAAGTCTAGAGGTGGTTGTCGAAACGTTCTTCCAAGCGTCGATAAGTCATCTAAAATGCCCAAAACTTAGGCAAAAGCTAACACGTTTTTCATATTCGATGCGGTGGCAAGATTCGACACTTAGGTTCAAGAACCAAGAATACTTACATCACGAGTGTGATGAGCGCAATACTGCCCAAACTTATGCTCTAATACCAAACTGACACACCCCGACCCAAAATATCCACCTAAACTCCGAATCGAGCTGTACTGGACGACACCAGAAATGTGATGAAGCCATAAAGTGTAGTGATCTGGAAAATGTGAATAAATTTAAACCTAAAAAGTGCCTAAATATAAGAGTGCGTTTGTGAGTAGGAATGAACTCATTTCACACTTAATGTCAGAGCATAAGTAAAGTACAGTAAAGTAGGATGAGAATTATATCATCAAAGGTAATCTCCAATACCAAGATTTGCTAAAAATCCTCGTCGACACAAAAGCTTAGCAACTAAAACCTGGAGGGGCGAAAAATAAGGGTGAGTGGGCATAAAAAATAAAGTTTTATAAAAATCATTTTGAAAACTTTATAAACCCTCGCAGTAAAACAAGTATATTTTCCAAAATATACATACTACGTATAGTATAAAAATACTTACCGTAGCCTGCAATATCTCAAGAATTCAGTACATCACAAAATGTGTAAATAGGCATATAACTACCAGTAATTACAATATTTCGCATGAATGAACATATCATATTGAGTGCTCATCGACATATGCTGACACATGAGTTCATGCAGAGGTATTATGACATGAACAAGATTGGGTGTAATAATGATTTACGCTTTAGTACTACAATCACATGAAGACTGGTTCTATGCGCATCACATATGAGTCCTAATTGCCTATAGCAATCTAGGACAAGACTGGCACCTACAATGGATCCAAAGTGAACATATGGTGCGATGTGAACATACACATGAAAGACTGACTCTGGCCCGAGCAAGTACTAACACCAGTGCAACAACGATGAGCAGATAACGTAAATAAAATTATATAGTGGTAAATTGATAATTCATGTCACCATAATACTATTCAAAGCCATAAATATAATTAAGGCATCAATAATAATGTGCATACCTGTTCATCCCGTAAGACGTAGCATAACTTCATAATTTCTATCAATGCGCTAAATCTTATAAACGTCACGCTAATTTAGGCGTATTGTAGAAAGCTCTTTATGAAATGTATAAATGGAAACTAACAATTATTTATACACTATATAAAAGTAAAGACCCACTCACAGTTACTTGTGATGTCATATCCATTCAAGCTAGGAAGCCGGAGTCTCCGATAGTAATTACACCTAAGCATAATATTGGGACCCATTAGTAAAACTCAACTAAAATGATTAAATTTGGGAAAACGGAGTGCAGATTTGGAATCAAAGCCTCGAAATACGCTCAGGAGGGTCCCCGACAAATTTTACAAAAAGTCAACGAAAAAGTCAATGGTCAATCTTAAAAGGTCAATAGAGTCGCCCCGGCGGTCAACTATATTAAAATTTTAAAATTTCACTAAATGGATGTTAAAAACGGACTTAGGGCGTCGAAATTAGCCTATGAAGGTTTCCGAGAACCTTTGAAAAAGTCAACTAATAGTCAATGGTTAACTTTAACAGAATATTCCATTCTCAGACCGAATATTCTGTTAAAGTTAACGAAATATTCCAAAAGAATATTCCCTTTAGATTTTGAAATGGGAATGGGCAGGATCCGGGTTAAAGGGTTTATAGGCCGAAGGCTTGGATTAGGTTTTGGGCCGGGTTTGGGCTTAAGGGCTTTTTTTTTTTTTTTTTTTTTTTGTATCAGGTCGGGTTGACCCGTTTTGAATCTCGGGTCATCGAACCCAGCGAAGAAGAACACTAGTATTTTGACCGGGAAACTTCCACGGCTCCGATTAACTTCAAATCTCAATCAATTTCAATGTTCTAAATATGTACTTGAAGCTAGGAATGTAAATGATTGGTTTATACCTAAGCCGAAACTCAGGAGTGGTGGAGAAGGCTAGAAAATGGGTTAGAACATCAGTACTTCACTCGCTGGAAAATTGGAAAACGCAGGACAGACACGAACAGGGTTAAAACCCTCAGTTTTCAACTTAAAAACCACTAAGGTATTTGGAAAAAGTCATTAAAAACTGAGATAAAATCCTAATCAAGTCATGCTCACCTCATCGTCCGGTTCCACGTTAACTCACCGGAGAGAATGGTGGTGGCTAGCCTCGGCCTAACCGTTGTTGAGCAGAAAAGAAGACAGAAGGTCTAGAGTGTGGTCTTAACTTCTAGTGTTCTCACAGATGATGGTAGTCTGGTGATGTAAGGGTATGGAGTTCGCCGAGGACGGTGAGGTGGTGCAGCTGTGTATCGATGTACAGCGAGGGAAATGACGAGAGATAAAGTTTGAGAGATGAGATTTGAGGTGTACGTGAGAGAGATGAGATGAGACACATTGCAGGTGGCCTGAGAACTCGGCGGAGTGGCGATAGCCATAAGTGGCGTGGTGGTGAAGCCCTCGATTTGTAGAGAAGAAGAAAGAGTTTTAGAGTTTAAAGTGAAATGAAGAAGAGAGAAAGTTTAAGTGAGAGAAAGTGGAAGTGAAAGAAATAAAGAGAGGGAGAGAGATAGTGACAAATGAGTGAAGGTCCAGGAAGATGGGAGACACGGAAAAGAGGGAGGAGTATGGGGTGTGGGCCCCATGTGGCTCACAAAATAAGCCACAAAATATCTCCCACATGAAATTATCAAATCGCCCTTCACGTTCGTAAGTCCGTAAAATCTCTATCGTAGCTCCAAATTCTATTATGCTTGCACCTACGCGTTCATAGTGACAAGCACTACAAGAATACACAAAAAGAATGTTTCATACATCTCACAATACGCTGGTCGATGAAAGTCAACATCCTAGCCTTTAAGGGCATTTTTGTCAATTCACTCTTTTTAAATTAATAAAGACGTAAAATTAGGGACGGGTTATCATATAAAATATCATCACAAAAATTCCTGAACTCTCTCTTTTCTCTCTGCTGCCGTACTCTCTTTCTCCCTTCAGTAAACTAGACCACACATGTTATCAAGCAAGCTTATGATGCTACGCTAAGGAACCGAAGATTATTCTGCTACAAACTTGTTTACAAGATTCATCATCGCAATTCAAGTAACTTTTAAAACACGTTCTAATGTCAATATCTTTTCAGTCTTGATTGCATGAACATTCACCATTGATCGTGAATTCTAGTTTTTGATTATAAAATTACATATTCTACATAAATTATTGTTTGCAATTATATTATTATATTTATGTTAATTGTAGTGACTTTAATATGACGGCATGGGTTCGAATTCTGTCAGTGGCTAATCTAACATTTAACTTACTAACACTATCGTTTCTCTCAAAACAAAAAAAAAAAAAACAAAAAAAAACAAAAAACAAAGAAAGAAAGAAAGAAAAAAGGGTTTTTCAAACCCTAAATCACGTGTGAGCCGCAGCATGAAGCAGCCGAGCCGTGCCGTCGAGTCGAGCCATTAGTGTTGAAAAACCCTTCTTCATCGTTTTCTGGTGAACCGACCACCACAGAAGACCTGCAGTCGTCTTTCCTGGTGAAATCTAGTCGTCCGAAATGACAATTTTGTCTTACCTGTTTATTTTAATGGATGTTATACGATACGACTCATTAACATATTAAGTATGTCAAGCAAACGACTGAACATGAAAGACACGACATGCCAGGTCTAGCCCCCCTTTTATCTCTCGCTTCACTCGATAGCTAAGCTCTGTTCTCTACCATTCCATGCTGCCGAAGCTCGAGGTCGTCCAAAAATGCTCATCATCGTGGTAAGATGTTTTTTCCTTTTTGGTGGTGTTCTCGGTTCTGTTTATGGATGAAATGGAATTTAGATTTTCCTTGTTTTTCTGCTGCTTTCCATTATATTTTTTGAGCTTATTTGCTTACAATTTCAGGAGTTTAATGTTAATAATATAATTTGGGGTCAAGGTTTTGTAATCCTAGACCTGAAGTTCTGTTCGAACTCCGACAGCCTGGTATCACTGGTATAAAAAACATCATGGTTAAAACAGTAGTTGGCCAAAAAAAAAAAAAAAAAAAGGCTTCGTGGACCTGTAGAAACCGGCTCATTTCAAGCACGGGTTAGTCCGGTTATGTTGTTAAAAAATTAGAATTAACCCCACCCCGTTTCATTTTCCGACAAATCCAGTCGGGTCCCTCCAATTTGGGGGCTGGCACGGCACTTATTGACCAGAAAAAGAACAACAAATTACTGTACTAACGAGAGGAAAACAAAAATACGCAGGCATCACAACATAAAACGTAATTACATACAGTTATATTTGCAGTAATTGCCAAAAATTCAAAAATAATCTTCTAAAATAAAATCTCAATTCAACTCCTCATACTGTTTAAAGTTTCAACCTTCAATCTAAAACCTAAACAAGAAATGCTTGCTCGAGACGAAAGGTAAATGCCGGAGGGCACTCTGCCACCTCTCAGTACCTCCTGGGGTAGCGATCCATGAATCTTCCCGAAGGGCACTCGTATGCCAAGTGTCCTCGTCCCCCACAGTTGTGACAGATCATCAAGGGGCCCATGCAATCCCTGCTCATGTGGCCAAGTTGCTGGCAGTTCCTACATACAACGTCACGGTAACTGCCTCCGCGTCCCCCCATTCCACCACCTACACCTCCTCCACCTCCCCGCTCTCCCAAAACATTGGCTCTGGGGCACTGTCTCGCCACATGCCCCGATACATTGCATAAGTTGCAGATGGGTTCGTTTGGGCAATCACGTGCCAGGTGACCCGTCTTCCTACAGTTGTTACATGCCTTATCATTTGTGCAGTCAGCTGCAATATGACCCTGCTTGTAGCAGTTGTTGCACAACCTCAAGTCCCCAGGTGGCATTGGGGGAGCTGTGCAGTCTCGGGCGCGATGTCCAGTCTTACTACAAGTGTGGCAGATGCCTTCATTTGGGCAGTTACCGGCCATGTGACCAGGTTCCCGGCAGTTCCAACATAGCGACTTTGTTGTACACTCTGAAGCAATGTGCCTAGTAGAATATTCGAATCACATAATTAGAAATGAAACCCACTTTCCATTTTTGAAATAAACAGCAAACAAAAAAATATCTGCAGGGCGCAGGTCCATGATTCCGTGAATAAGAAACTACGTAACCTTATAAAGTGGTCGCTCTGGTTATCTCAAAATGGTTATAACATCAGTTTAGTGACAGTACTGAATGGTGGCAATAGTGGTTTAATCATTGAAGACTCAGAGGAGAAGATGCTGTTATTACTAAGAACACAAACTGTTTTTTATTACGAAGGTGAAAATAAAATTTTAACAGAAAAAAAGAGATAGAAACATCAGTTTTAAATTATTGGAGTAACTCTGATGGAAATGGACTGCTCGGTAGATGAAGCAGTAACATTTGTCTTGCTGCAAAGCAGTTCAGGCATAGACAGAAGAGGGATGCAGTTCAGGTAATAGACAGAAGAGGGATGCACTTCAGGTATAGACAGAAGAGGGATGCACTTCAGGTAGAGACAGAAGAGGGATGTAGATGCGTTGAAAGAAAAATATACATACTCAGGACATGTATCCCTAGACTATAGTATTAACTAGCTAAATTCTAACGTCACATTGGATTTTAACTCTAGAAATTCTGGAACCTTAAAACCTTGAAACCCTCTCCCAAAAAGCAAAGGTCCAAAAAAAAAAAAAACAAAGACCGTATTTTGATAAATAGTTACCTTTAATAGTAAAATAGAAACACTGTAATGAACAATGGAGATAAAAAATAATCATGCAACATCATGACGTTATGAGGCAGAATAAGTTTCCGTACCCAGGAAGACCACAATTATGACAAATTGCAACATTGGGGCATTCTCTAGCAAAATGGCCTGGCCGTTTGCAGTTCTTGCACAGATTGTCTCGGCTGGCAAAAAATAAGGATGCATTTAGTTCTCAGCAGAATATAACAGAATTCCAAATTTCAAAACATAACTAGTTAAATGAAAGTCGCTTATTAAATTAACTCCATGATTTTGACTTATCATCAAGAAGAATCAGAGCCACAACCACAGAAAGAAACATTCAAACCCAAAAAATTCAAAAACGAGAGTATGCACTTTGAAGGTTTCAAAATTTTCTAACAAATTGCAAAAAAAGTGAAGGAGTTGCCACATGTACTGAGCTAAATTTATCTGACAAAACAAAAAGTACAATGTATACAACCTTTGTGCACCACTGGCAGTCCGTCTACAAGCAAAATGACTTACACTGAAGTGTGTCATTAATCAATCAATATGATTTGGCACTTGTATTTGACAACTTACAAAGCTCCAAATAATGTACAACAAAGCAAAGAAAATTATTATCCAGAGGCAAAATTATCATATATCAACTTCATAAGGTCTTCACAGGCATATTCAAGTAGAGGTCTCACTCAACAAATATGGTTAATCGTAACATTCGAGACCATCTCCAATGAAGACATGTTGGAAGATTACTTTCTCCTTACCCCAAATATATAAAGACGAGAAGAAAAGAAAAATAGTCAAAGGCCATAAAACCTGAAACCCTGACGTCCTCCATCTCTCCTGTAAGGTGCATCACGGTAGGAAAAACGATCAGAACGGATCTTCCGATCTGAAGGGCTCCTGCTCCTGCTCCGGCTCCTGCTGTCTGAACTCATGTTAATTAATTCTTATTAAGACCTAGTTTCACTGATTGAATGATAAACACCACCACAACCAACACCAAACAGCCGTTGCCTCCTCCCTGTCCACATCACAACCACATCCACATTACAACCACACCCAAGATCTTATCCATGAGTCAAAACCAAACCAACTACTTTCCCTTCATAATAGAAAACACCAAATCCCAACAAAGTACAGAAAATTATTTACTGCAACACTCAGAACCCAGATACTAAATCCCTGGTTCCTCAACCACATCCTTCAAAAGAAAGTCATGCATCCTTAGCTAATAATCAAGCATTCCCATCAAACATCAAACTACATCAACAGTCAGACATTCCCTAAACTCCAACTTCTTGAGACCATCTAAACAGAATGATCATCAACAGTCAGACATTCCCTAAACTTCAAGGCCTTTCGAAGAGAAGCACAAGGAAAATCAGCAAGCTGGCAACATATTTCCACTGAAAAAATCTGCAGCCATTACTATTCTAACCCTTTTCTAATCAGAAGCCATCATCTAGATTTTATTACATGTAGAAATCAAGAGAGCTTAAAAGTTCTATGAAAAATTCCCCTTTCAAACAAAACAACATTTAGCATTGGGGGTTTAGAATCTCCCCGGAAGAACAAATTTTCTTTGTAAAACATAGATATGTACAAAAATAACGTAAGCATTACTTATCCGCATGATCCTAAATATACAATCAATATATGATAGTGCACACTTAAGCTATCTTGTATTCGAGAAGAAAAGTTCTGTGTTCAAACTACTTGTAAGTTGTAACTTCCTCTCTCATCCACCAGCCATAAAAGCCTTCATTTTTGAAAAAAATACCTTCTGCAAATTACAACCCAAGATACTGTTTGAATTTCTTCAACTCCATACTCCCACCCTTGTATCAAACTTACGGTGGCCCTCACTTAGAAACTTCTGAATAAATGAAACGACACAAACAAGTTCCCAATGCTTGCTAAAATAATTTAGTTAGGGTCATTGTTCATAAAATTTTCCATAACCTAGCCCGGCTCTCGGCCAAATCATCTATTGTTTGGTTCCACCAATTCCCTCTTTCCGAGCATGCATATTCAATTGACACTCTCACACAATTACAATTACGTGTAACATCAACAATATATCGTCTGAGCGATTCAAAATGAAAGAGAAAAATTACAGCAGAAGAAAATCCAACTCAAATTAAACATTTAACCAAAGTAATTTAAATTAATTCGATTCAACGAATACATACACAGCGAGATTAGCCCTAACCCTAGAAATGGTAAACAAGGGAAAGTGCAATGAAGGAGAAGAAGGAACCTGAGCCAAAGAGTTACACAGACGGTGGCGCTACTGTGACTTGTGTGGCAGCAACGAAGTGAAGATATTTGCGGAGAGCGATAGAGAGAGAGAGCGCGATTCGTAGACGGAAAGCCGCAGAGCTTCGATTGTGATTTGGGATTGTTGGTTGGGGCTCGACTGGATTTTATGTGATTTTGCCTCCAAGCCCATTCTCAAGTGTTGGGCTAAAGTCACTCTCCTTGGGCCTTATTACCCATATATGTTTCGGCCTGGCCACTCTCTCACTTTGGGTTTCCTTTTTCTTTCTTTTTTTAATATTTATTTTTAATTCCTTTTTTCCTAGAATATTCTGGAAAATTTTGGAAAGAACATAAGTGCCAGTTTGGTAAATCAACTTAAATTTTATTTTTAAAATTCAAAACAAGTGTTGAGACCAAAATTTCATTTTCCTCAGTGCTTCTTAGCTTTGAAAGCTACGAGAATTGGACGGCCTAGATCACTTGTCGTCAGTCAAAGGATTGGCATAAATAATGATGTTGGAAACATCAGATACCGGAATGACATGAAGCTGGGAGTGACCCAAAGAACAAAATAGGTGGTTCACTCCACGTGGTTTTCCACATGCTTACTAAAAAATGATGGATTAACTAGTCAATAAAACTAGTCAAATAGTATAGATTCGTCAGTTAAGCAAATACAAGTTCAACGAATAAACTTAGTTCATTATAAGTTAACATAGTCAATAACAATACAGTTTTTATCTCATGATAATGCAGTACAAACTTGAGCACAAATATATATCAATTAATGGATCATATAACGCATGAAATATGATAATAAACTAGATATGTCGACAAATTTAACTAGAAAGAATGCAAGAAGTTTTGACCGGAAAAAGTCACCTCTAGGTTTAAAAACCAAGGACTCCACAGAGTCCAATCCACTAGAGCAAATAAGATTCATACAAGGTACCACATCAAGCTCATTTCCTAAATCTAATCTATGAAACAATTTTACCGTTGTGCAACCTTATTTTGCATGAGATGGAGATATCTTCAGTCTTCACAAGAGGGCAGCTCCATTCCTTGAGCTCATCTTTTTGTGGCACCGAGACCAACACGTTCAATGTATTGTGGTGTGTAGATGATGATGATATGTATTGTGGATTTAAATGACAAGTCAATTTCTCCAGTAAAAAGATTGAAGGAAGAAATTAACAAGAATACAAAAATTAGTTCTAAGTGAAGATTTGAAACTTAAAGTTAGACCATGAAAACAAAAAAAACCTATTTCTCAATGATTAGAAGTATAGTGCATGAAATACGATTTGACGGCTAGGTTACATAAATAAGGAAGAAAGGAGCTCAAGAGCTTTGAATGCACTCTATTTCTCAACAATATAATTTGGACAAGCAAATGCAAAATGGAGCCTAGTTGGGGTTTAAAACAAAAAGAAGTTGTTTGTTTTCAGCCAACAAGGACAAGGAGACTTGTCAAGCCAAAAAATGATATGGGCAAATCAAGGGCTAGAAGCTTGCTTTCTGCAAAAATGTGTCTGCCAGCCCATTTGGATAGTCTTAATTTGTGTGCCCAACTTGCGTGAAAGAAGCGAGCAAAACTAACGAGATAACTAATCTAGTTAGAATGTAACAAGAATTTAGACATGAATGCATATGCATGAAAAAACCTTTGGAGGGATGAGCCATACCCTTCAGCAAGCATTTTCAACAACATCAGCCCTTAATTATAGCATATTTTAAAAACTAATTGGAGCATGTGTGATACAATTTACAATATTGACAAGCAAAGCCAAAACACTTAAGTCTAGAGTTTACAAGATTTTTTTTAAAAAATAAATCCCACATCTTTAAGACTGGGTTATAGTTATGTAGTTTTGAGTTTAGAAGTTTTACAAGAGCTGATCGAGATTTAGAAACTCAAACTCAGAAATTTCGATGAACAGGTAGATTTGATATATGTGGTTCGATATATGAGATTTGGGATCTAAGCTTTACATTTGGTTGTGGTATGAGATTTAGAGATTGGAGATCTGATATATGTGATTGGTTGTGGTATGAGATTTACAATTGGAAAAGTCGTGAAAGTAGAGTGTCATACTACTTGCTAATGGCGAGAAAAGGGTGGGCTCAGTGATTGGTCGATTGGAGGTAATGACAAAGCTAAAATTACGAACTGCATGAGTTAAATTTTATCAGGTTATGAGAAAGTAACCGGTTGGGAAACGCAATTGCAGACTAAAAATCGACATTATTTGTGAGTAAATATTTTGTGGGGATATATCTAATAATGTGATTGATTACCCTCTTTGTATTGTTAATTTATATTTTATTAAATTGATTGTAAAACTTATCTTCAAGCTTACCTTATTATGATCGTTCATAGGGCGGTTGTAGAGTCACTAAGTGAAGTTCTTCGTTTCTTTCGGAAGTGCTGACTTACAGTGAATTAGAGATGACTAAGTGAGATATGGAATATGTCCACGACAACAATATATTGTAAGAATATTTTACTATTCTAAAGTGGTCCACATGGTACAGTCCATGTAACATATATTTTTATTTCTAAACAATCTTGTGGGCCAAATTATGAGAAATTGTTCCCTATCGTATTACTGTGATGGATGATAATTGATTATGGGCTTCAAAGGAAATAGGTCCTCTCTCTGCCTTTCTATATAAATTGCATAGACCCATCTAAGGATGGGCAATGATTATGGCAGCCGGGTAATCGTGATTATTTACCTATAATCGTTTATACTCATACCCGCATAATCGTTTACCTGTTGGTAATTGCTTAAAGGGTTATACATATACCCATAACCGTTTGTAAATGGTTAACCATATCCCGTGACCGTAGACCCATTTAATCGTAACCGTATACCCGTTTATCCATTTTTTAACGGGTTTTTATCACAAATGGTCCTTGAGATTGATCAAACTCATCATTTTGGTCTCTCACTTTTAAAATCAATCAATGTCGTCCTTGACATTCACTACTCCACATCAATTTGGTCATTCCATTAAGATTTCATCAACTATTATATTAGTTTGTATGTGGTACCCACTAATCCAATGAAATAGTGACACGTGGATCACAAAATAAGGGTTTTATTGCAAATGGTTTCTAACATCAATCCAACTCCTCCTTTTAGTTCCTGAGTTTCAAAAGTTGATAAATTTGGTCAATGACTTTTACTACCGCAAATCAATTTAGTCATTCCGTTAAAATTTCATCGATATTTTTCGTTTATGTGTTGATGTGGTCCCACTAGTCCAATCATATTGCTTCATGTGGATGAATTATAAGAAACTTTTTTTTTTTTAAAGTTAACCACCAGACGAGTATTCCGCTCTGACATTTTTCTCGCATCCCACAACCCCAATTGGAAAAAAAAATCAATCTAAATTGGATAAAATCAAATCCAAATTCAATTCAAATTTGATAGGATTACAATCAACCAGAGAGAATGAGGAATGAGTTCAAGAGGCCAAGTAGTTTAATGGTATCATGGTGCCTTCCTTTTATTTGTGAACATACCCTGACAAAGATGACAATGACTTTTTTTCCTTTTAATTTTAGTTTTTAGTTTCTTATTTTACTTTTAATTAGTTTTAAATCTTAAAAAAAAAAAAAAAAAAAAAAGAGTTTCTTATAGTTTATCCACGTGGTGCCATATGAATGGATTAGTGGGACAAAAAATATTGACAAAACTTTAACGGAAAGATTAAATTGATGTGCGGCATTGAAATCAGGGACCAAATTTATCGATTTTTGAAACTCAGGGACCAAACTGAGAAGTTGGATCAATGTCAAGGACCATTTGCGATAAAAACCCTTATTTTTTGTAGTCCACTTGTCACCATTTTATTGCATTTGTGGGTCCCATATACAAACTAACAGAATAGTTGATGAAATCTTAACGGAAAGATCAAATTGATGTGCGGTAGTGAATGTCAGAGACGACATTGATTGATTTTGAAAGTGAGGGATCAAAATGATGAATTTAATCAATCTCAGGGACCATTTGTCATAAAAACCCTTTTTTAACCCATTTACCCATTTTTTCTCCTATTTACATGTTTTTTGTTTTTTGAACCATAACCTTATACAACTCCAATAATTGAAGTAATAATTTATGAACTATTGTAGGCCTATTTGATTGAACTAATCTAAGGGATTAGAGAGAGAGAGAGGGGGCCGGCAGTAGCAAAAGGGAAGAGAGAGATTTAATTGTGAGGTGTGTGTTGTATCACCCTATTGTGCTTTTATTTATGGTATTAGGATAGGTAAAAACCTTACCCTTTTAGGATTACAACTCTTAATAGGTAATCAACTCCTAATATGAATATAAGAGATATTCCTAGATCTACTAGGATTTACACAATTACATTCCTATTTAAAAGATGATTGCAACACAAACAATATTTTTAATTGTTATCAATCAAGGTAATATAATATCTTTGCTAAGAATTGATTTGTTACTAATAAAATACCTCTCATTACTTGAGCAAGCATATTGGAAAGAAAATTAATGTATTTTCGACATATTTTTCTTCTATACCTAAGCAAGTCTTCAATTATAACATCCATATGAGTACAAAATAAAGCTTCTAAAAGCTTAAGGCACTCATTATCTTAGATTGAGGATATTATAATCAATATGCATCAGCACTGGATGTTATAAGCACCTGGATGTCATAATTGAAATGGATGTTATAATCAATATGAAATTTCTATAGAAAGTGGGTGTTGTGATTTAGCTTAGGTTTTTTGTTTTGCTTTTTTGTTTTTTTAATTTTTTATATATATTAAAATAAACGGGTACCCATTTATAACAACGGTTAATACGCATAGTCATCCATTTAAATTTCACGAGTAAAGGTTATACCCATAACCATTTAATTATCTAAACGGTTACCCATAACCGTAACTGTAAAATTTAAATAGACAGGTAACCGCGTTACCCATAACCTATGAGTATTTGTCCATCCCTAAACCCATCTAATATGCACGTGCAAATAGAGGCAAGAGAGAGAACAACTATTTCCTTAGCTGTTGACTGAAACCAATTGGTATCTCATAGCGTTTGCCATCATGAATCCAAGTACACTTGGTTATTTATTGTATTTCCGCATTTAATGCATTATATAAAAATCATGAAGTTCGATGATCATGGCTTATTTAATTTATATTTTACATGTGGTATTAGGGCCACGGTTAAGAACTTTCATGGTTTTCCTATCAGTTTTGATGAATGATAATTGAATCAGCTTGAATGGAGAATGGGGTTTTCGTTTTGAAATAAATTACGATCCACTTTGCGATTTTGAAATAACCTAATTGTATAATTCATGACTGAAACTTATGAACTGCCAATGAATTTTTTATATATTGTAAATTGCCTGATCAAGGATGTGGGATTTTATTATATTGAAGCCGAAATTTCTTCTGTTTCATAATTTTTGGTTTGCCTCTTTGTATGAATTAATATTGGCATTTTTAGCCACTGCAATTTGGAATCTTTATGATGGCTTTCAATTTTTTGTAGTTATTTATTTAAATAAGATCATTTAATTTGTAATTCGTATTATGAAATTGTTTGTTAGTTGCCAAAGTGGCCAAACTAGAAAGATCACATAGATTCGAATTAAATGATGATTATCAGTTACTCATGGTATGATGATGCATATGAACGAATAAAACCTTATTAGGGTTTGTACATGAGTAATATGATTTTCATTAGTCATAAGTTCTTAAGGGTCACCCAAAGGTGAGAATTTGTATATTTTTCGTTTTTTTGTATTTGTTTGGATATCCAAAGAAAAAGAAACTAGTCTAGTTAGAGATGTACAAATTATCAATAAGGTATTATCCATCGATGATTATTTGTATTTTTTTAGTATCTACCCTGCCCAAAGGAGAATACGATAATGCAGTTAATGTTTTTACACGTGCTTCTTAGTACGCAAAACACTAATATTTTGAGCACTTTTGGATTGCAGTGTCAGTGCTTGTTTCTCTTCATTCGCTTGCTTCATCTATTCCCTCACTCAATGGAACAAATTTCTCATATTGGAGTTAACAAGTTCAGTTTCACGTTGGTGTCCTGAACCTTGATTTAGCACTGCGAACTGATAAACCTGATGTTCTTACGGATACAAGCAACACTGAGGAAAAATCTCTCTATAATGCCTGGGAGAGATCGAATAGATTGTGCATGCTATTTCTGTGAATGACTATAGCGAGCAACATAAAGACTAACCTTTCTTAGGCTGAAACTGCTAACAAGTCTCTTGCTGGAACATTCTTGGCTGAGCTTACCGCTAAGAAATTTGATGGTATATGAAGCATGCATGACCATCTTGAAATAACTGATACCTATTTCGTCACTGAAGAGACTGTTCATATCTTTAACGACTATTTCTAAATAACTATTTCGTCATTAAAGGTTTATTATGAGAAAAACTTGAAAGAGAAAACAAAAGCAGCTAATATGGATACCTAGCCATGAGGCTTTGAAAAAGAAAAAAAAATAGTAAAACTTTTTTGTGTTTAATTTATTACGTAGCTCGTAACTTTTATTTTAGTTAATTTTCTTTTAGTTTTAGTGACAGGGTTAATTTGGTTTTGCACCCTTTTTTCTGTTGACAATGGGGCATAAGCCCAAAAGAAAAGGAAGATTACATAAAAATATCACAGGCTATGAGACCCAACTATATCTGCAACTGGTAATCGATGACAAGAAGGAAGAACTTGCTTAAAAAATGCTAAACCCAAATTGCATGACAAACCTAAACTAGCCAAATCATCAGCAACAAAAAAAATTTCATGATAGATATGATAAATTTCATAAGACCAACTTTGATGCATAAATGCACGACAATTCAGTACTAAATTTTCTAGAGGGTGATTATCTACTTTTGCATTTGAAATCAATTGAACTGCAAGAGTAGAATCCGATTCTACCATTATTTTTTAAATTCTATTATTCCATGCATGTTGCAATCCATTATAAACATCCCAAACTTCAGCATATAGAATCTCACCTCAACCAAGATTAACACAAGAACCAGAAATCCTTGCACTCGACGAGTTTCTAGGAACATTGCCAGCATCAATGAAATTGGCCTCTCCCTTTTAATTGACAAAGAAAATTTTGTTAATAGGTAGTTTAGATATAAATTAAAAATACTATGGGCTGGTTTGGTATTGCTGTGCTTTGAAAAAAAGTTGCTTCTGCTGTGCTGTGAGAATAAGCAGCTGTGAAATAAAGCAGCAGAGTGTTTGGTAAACTTTTTTGTAAAAGTGCTTTTAAAAAAAAAAAAAAGCAGTACTAGAGTGTTTGGTAAACTTTTATGTAAAACAGATGTGAAAAAAAGCTGGTTTTTCAAAGCTGGGTTTGGGCTGGTTTGGTATTGCTGTGCTTTGAAAAAAAGTTGCTTCTGCTGTGCTGTGAGAATAAGCAGCTGTGAAATAAAGCAGCAGAGTGTTTGGTAAACTTTTTTGTAAAAGTGCTTTTAAAAAAAAAAAAAAAAGCAGTACTAGAGTGTTTGGTAAACTTTTATATAAAACAGATGTGAAAAAAAGCCGATTTTTCAAAGCTGAGTTTTGCAGCTTCTTGTTTTTGGCTTTTTTTCATCCAAAACTGTGAAAAAAAAGCTGAAGCTGAGTGTTTACCAAACACAAAAACAGCTCCTACCTTTTTTTTATAGCTGCTTTTATCAGAATCACCTCAGTACCAAACCAGGTCTATATCACGTACAATCGATAATCAAATATGCTATAATCTTGAATTAAACCAATTACGAGTCAAATTGATTTAATTTCCTCTACTTACTTTCCCAATCGCACAAAAAGGGAAACCCCGAGCTTGAACGAACAAACCCGATTTTCTTGATGAGGCTGGATCAGACGCCGAACCGCATCGACCTCTAGAAAGATTTTTTCTTTGAACAAACGATATTGAGTTTGTTTGAATATGTTTTTAAAATAATTGAAAGCGTTTTTGTTAAAAATATTTTTAGAACTAATCTTTGGTAAAAATACAAGTAAATATTCAAAAAGCATTTAAAATGCTTCTTAAAAGAAGCACATAACTAGTGGTTCTTGCATAATGCACTTTAAGTGCTTTTGGAATTCAAAAACATTTTCTCTAAAAATGCTTTCAATCATTTTAAAAGCACATCCAAACGAGCCAATTATCTTTACTAAGAGAAAGAGAGTGGGTGTGACCTCACAATGAGTTACCAATAATGTGGTTCAATCACATTTAACGAGAATCAAACCTAAGAGCACTTAGTAAGGTCTCCTAGGCAATAGACAACCCAATAACTGACTTCAGTGAACAATAACTGCCCAAATGCATCTCTACTCATAAATTGAATAGCCTAGGTAATTTGTATTAAAATATTAATATTTTTTATTTTATAAAATAATAAAAGATAACTTTATTTTTAATTTTAGATAATAATAAAAAATTTATTAAAAGTATTTGAAAATATTGAAATGTAATGTATAGTAAAAAAACATGGTTAGGTATTTATAGAAAAAAAAATTATAATTTTTTATATCTTTTATTAGTTTGTTTTAATAATTTTTTTTAATAGTTTAAATTTTGGTTGCCTCACGTAGATATGGCGCTGGGACAGGTAATTGTTGCCTGACTTTTGCATCCTTGGGCCCAATTGCCCCAGTGGATTGGAGTGTTTTGTGGGGTAGGGGGAAAGGAAGTGAATTGGGTTGCCTATCCTCAAGGGAATAAGCAACGGAGGAGTTGCTCTAAGACTTCTCACTTATAATACAAGTGAAGGAGAATACCATTAGACTGTGATACGACATACATAAATATTTTTTTAATAAACGATATTATCTATCCCAAAGAAAAATGATGAGTTTAGTCTCATAATAAACTAGTAATAATGTAGTTCAAATACATATTTGATGAAAAATAAATATTTTAAATTCAAATTACTTTTTGAAATTTCAGGGAATGAAACCGTAGCCGATAGACTCGTAAACCGTATGAATCATTATTCGTTCCTTGGGTCGTCTTCTTCCTTCCAAAGTCTTCGTCTTTTTTTCTCCCTAATCCATAACTGCTTCTCCAAATTAGGGTTCTCAATGGCACAAGGTACGCTTCTCAAGCCCTGAAGCCTACTCCATCGTCGTCGTTAATTCATCTCCCATTCCTGCGAGACCCCTTCCCAAGCTTTAGGGTTTCTTTATCTTTTTAGTCTGATTAGGTTTAGGGTTTATGTTTAATTTTGCTATTTTATTTCATTTTAATAAAGTGCATAACTATTTCGTCATTAAAGGTTTATTATGAGAAAAACTTGAAAGAGAAAACAAAAGCAGCTAATATGGCTACCTAGCTATGAGGCTTTGAAAAAGAAAAAAAAATAGTAAAACTTTTTTGTGTTTAATTTACTACGTAGCTCGTAACTTTTATTTTAGTTAATTTTCTTTTAGTTTTAGTGACAGGGTTAATTTGGTTTTGCACCCTTTTTTCTGTTGACAATGGGGCATAAGCCCAAAAGAAAAGGAAGATTACATAAAAATATCACAGGCTATGAGACCCAACTATATCTGCAACTGGTAATCAATGACAAGAAGGAAGAGCTTGCTTAAAAAATGCTAAACCCAAACTGCATGACAAACCTAAACTAGCCAAATCATCGGCAACAAAAAAAATTTCATGATAGATATGATGAATTTCATAAGACCAACTTTGATGCATAAATGCACGACAATTCAGTACTAAATTTTCTAGAGGGTGATTATCTACTTTTGCATTTGAAATCAATTGAACAGCAAGAGTAGAATCCGATTCTACCATTATTTTTTAAATTCCATTATTCCATGCATGTTGCAATCCATTATAAACATCCCAAACTTCAGCATATAGAATCTCACCTCGACCAAGATTAACACAAGAACCAGAAATCCCTGCACTTGACGAGTTTCTAGGAACACTGCCAGCATCAATGAAATTGGCCTCTCCCTTTTAATTGACAAAGAAAATTTTGTTAATAGATAGTTTAGATATAAATTAAAAATACTATATCACGTACAATCGACAATCAAATATGCTATAATCTTGAATTAAACCAATTACGAGTCAAATTGATTTAATTTCCTCTACTTACTTTCCCAATCGCACAAAAAGGGAAACCCCGAGCTTGAACGAACAAACCTGATTTTCTTGATGAGGCTGGATCAGACGCCGAACCGCATCGACCTCTAGAAAGATTTTTTCTTTGAACAAACAATATTGAGTTTGTTTGAATATGTTTTTAAAATAATTGAAAGCGTTTTTGTTAAAAATATTTTTAGAACTAATCTTTAGTAAAAATACAAGTAAATATTCAAAAAGCATTTAAAATGTTTCCTGAAAAAAGCACATAACTAGTGGTTCTTGCATAATGCACTTTAAGTGCTTTTGGAATTCAAAAACATTTTCTCTAAAAATGCTTTCAATCATTTTAAAAGCACATCCAAACGAGCCAATTATCTTTACTAAGAGAAAGAGAGTGGATGTGACCTCACAATGAGCTACCAATAATGTGGTTCAATCACTAACGAGAATCAAACCTAAGAGCACTTAGTAAGGTCTCCTAGGCAATAGACAACCCAATAACTGCCTTCAGTGAACAATAACTGCCAAATGCATCTCTACTCATAAATTGAATAACCTAGGTAATTTGTATTAAAATATTAATATTTTTTATTTTATAAAATAATAAAAGATAACTTTATTTTTAATTTTAGATAATAATAAAAGATTTATTAAAAGTATTTGAAAATATTAAAATGTAATGTACAGTAAAAAAACATGGTTAGGTATTTATAGAAAAAAAATATATAATTTTTTATATCTTTTATTAGTTTGTTTTAATAATTTTTTTAATAGTTTAAATTTTGGTTGCCTCACGTAGATATGGCGTTGGGACAGGCAATTGTTGCCTGACTTTTGCATCCTTGGGCCCAATTGGCCCAGTGGATTGAAGTGTTTTGTGGGGTAGGGGGGAAGGAAGTGAATTGGGTTGCCTATTCCCAAGGTAATAAGCAACGGGGGAGTTCTTCTAAGACTTCTCATTTGTGATACAAGTGGAGAAGAATATTACTAGATTATAATACGACATACATAAATATTTTTTTTAATAAACGATATTATCTATCCCAAAGAAAAATGGTGAGCTTGACTTCATAATAAACTAGTAATAATGTAGTTCAAATTCATATTTGACGAAAAATAAATATTTTAAATTCTAATTACTTTTTGAAATTTCAGGGAATGAAACCGTAGCCGATAGACTCGTAAACCGTATGAATCATTATTCGTTTCTTGGGTCGTCTTCTTCCTTCTAAAGTCTTCGTCTTTTCTTCTCCCTAATCCATAACTGCTTCTCCAAATTAGGGTTCTCAATGGCACAAGGTACGCTTCTCAAGCCCTGAAGCCTACTCCATCGTCGTCGTTAATTCATCTCCCATTCCTGCGAGACCCCTTCCCAAGCTTTAGGGTTTCTTTATCTTTTTAGTCTGATTAGGTTTAGGGTTTATGTTTAATTTTGCTATTTTATTTCATTTTAATAAAGTGCATAAATATGTGAAATTTACATTTTAACGTGAAATGTAAAGCAGAAAATGATGTATAGCAAAATCCTCATGTGTATCGATTGCCTATTTGTGAATGTTTTGCTTTGGTGCTTTGACAAGGGTGAGTGGTTTCATTGATATGTTTGAAAAACCTTCATCTCGGTTTCTTCCGAAACAGAGCATTATAGGTGAAACTTATGAGATAAAAGGAAATTTTGGAACATTATCGAGTTTAATCACTTGGATAATTAATGTGTTTCACTGCTACAGTTAGACACTATTGCTATACATAGTAAATGATTAGTTGGAAAATGTTTACTCCAAGTTGAATTCTCAGGAATTTAGCTTCTAATGTTTGAAACTCCATTCCTCTCCCTGTTTGGCTTGTTATGTTGCATCATTACAACAACAAAAATGGATTCAGATAATAGAAACAGAACAGATGAAGTCACTGATGTGGTTAAAGAACCCGAGTTCGCTACCATTCTATTGTATTTGTTGTTAATTAGTTGTTTCCATAATCTGTTTCCTGTATTAGTATGAACTTCCATGTCTGTTATATTGCTTGTATTTTCTTTTGGTATTACATGAATATGTGAATATCATGAATGAAGCCATGTTAGGTTTGTTGGGTATGTTTTGAAAAGGCTGTCTCCAATGATGTCTAACCAACTGACTTCCTCTGAAATGATTGGAAGCTAGGTTTTTTTTTTTTAGTCATTCAACTTTTTGTGCAAGAAGCGTTTACATTTTTTTTTTTTTTTTGGGATTTTTTATTTTGCTCTAAGTTTTCATGTCAGAATGGAAAACGAACACAAAATTTGTATGTGAACATTTAACTGAACGTGTATACTGACAGAATTTAATCACAATGACATGTCAGCATAAATTGTTTTGTATTTGCAAAAAGCATGGCTTGTACTTGCTTCTACTTACTGTTTCCCTTAAATTTGTAGCCATGGATGTTGGAGATGAAGTGATGGAAGGCACTATTCAGTCTCTTATCATGGATTCCCTAGAGTCTATTAAAAATGGTGAGGTACTTTCTCCAGAGGATAATGCTTGGGTTGATTCGTTCCTGATTAACGAATTTGATGTTTTTGATGACAACTGGGACTCTCTGAAAGGTGCCTTACAAGAAATCCTTGGTTCTCAGCCGCCTGAATCACTCAGCTCTTCTTCACTTGTAACTGATGGTTTAACCGGGGGAACTGACATTGTGATACTTGCATCTCGTGAGCGGGCAGAAACAAAACAACTCCGAAGAAGAATCCGAAATGCTGTTCTTAGTATTGGTGAAGAAGCAGAAAGAAGTGATGAAGATGATGATGATAATGATGATGATGATGACATGCCAACCGATGAGGATTCGAATAATTTGCAGTCATCAACTTTTATGGGAAATCCATTTTTGCCAGGATACAAAGATGACCCGAGAATGACGGAAAACCTCGAGTTAGGAGTCGATATCAGCCCTTCATTATCTGAGACGGAGCCTTCAACTAAGGATATTTTCAGGGTTTGGGATTTGGATCTTCCTGTGGAGGAAGACGACCTGGTAAGGCAGTTGAACAAGGCCCTCGAAGAAAGTTTGCCTCAACCGGTCCCATCAACTTTTGATGATTCTGATGTATGGAAAAGTATGAAAGTAGATTCGGTTGATGATCTAGTTTCTGGGGTTGCAGATCTATCTTTGGATCTCAACTCTAGTTAAACATCTTATATATTAGAATAATAGAATTCTGCTTTAATTTCATTATTTGTTGCGGTGTGAATAATCGACTTCCTGTTGTTTCACAATTTCGCATGTCTCATTTATTTGTTGAATTCTTCTTATGTTATGTTCAACATCGTACCGAAAGGTTTTCTGGAGGCAAGAGCATTGTATTCAACCATGAATCTGCTACTTAGTGAGAGCCATTAGATTGAACCAACCTATCGCCGTGGTTTATGTGGCGTGAAAAATCACCAGCACGGTCGTAGAAGCTGACCTGTGATGCTATGTACCGTCCACGTGGTTTTCCGTCTCGTCGAACCTTAACGTTGAACCATAGCCGTTAGTCAGTAAGAAAGGGGGAAACAAAGCAAGAGAGATCATAACAACCTCATATTTACTTCCCCATTTGGAGAGGAATATCTTGACACAAGTCTGTTTTGGACGTTTCACATTGTGAGCGTCATGCATTTGTCTTTTTCTTCCAAGGTGAGAAAAAACCCCCATGCCTGAACCACGTACGCAGCCAGCCAAGTCAGCAGGTTATCATCCACATGGTGCGGCGGGATTGGCCGGAGCACACCAGCCTCAAATTAGACATCTTTGTTGTACACAAGACAGTTATAAATATAGAGAGCGAGTGCATGTGTGGCAAAGGGCAAGAGAGCTTTGCCGGAGGAGATAAGATTATTTTACACTTGTTCTGTCTCACAAGGCTGCTACTCTTTACAGCTAACGATGGCTTCTGCATCTTTCCTCAAGTCTTCTCCGGTTCTCGACAAGTCTGAGTGGGTGAAGGGCCAGACCCTCCGCCAGCCTTCCGCCTCCTCAGTCGTCAGATGCCTACCCACTGCCCCAACCGGTCTAACCATTCGTGCCGGTTCCTATGCTGATGAGCTTGTTAAGACTGCTGTAAGTTTTACAACGTTTTAGTTACCATATATGACTCGAACTATTTACTTATGGTCTCTCGAAAATATACGCTCTCGAAATATATTTTTTACGCAAGGAACTCCGAAAATGTTACTTGAATTGCTATCTTGTTATAGTAATTGAACATGTTTCTTACTATGGACTATTAATCTGAACTACTGATAAGGTTGATTCTTGTTTGAACATGTGGAACAAGTTGATAGTCTGATAACATAACATCCTAAACCGTTTAGTTATAGAAGTTCATCTTTAACTTGCACCTTTGCCTGTTGAGGTTTGAATTTGATGAGGTGTGGGTTTGGTTGTCGGTACAGAAAACTGTTGCATCCCCAGGCCGTGGAATCTTGGCCATGGATGAGTCCAATGCAACCTGTGGCAAGCGTCTTGCCTCAATCGGGCTAGAGAACACTGAGGCCAACCGCCAAGCCTACCGTACCCTCCTTGTGAGCGCCCCTGGCATTGGCCAGTACGTTTCAGGTGCCATTCTCTTTGAGGAGACTCTCTACCAATCCACTGTTGATGGAAAGAAGATCGTTGATGTGCTCATTGAGCAAGGCATCGTCCCCGGGATTAAAGTCGACAAGGTCAGCTGACTGAAATGCAAAAATTTACATACCAAAGCAAGCTGCAAGCATACTCTTCTGTAAGCATAGTATTAGTACATAAAATTATGGTAGCTGCATGTTCTGATTATGACAAAAACAGGGTTTGGTGCCCCTAACTGGTTCCAACGATGAGTCCTGGTGCCAAGGTCTTGATGGTCTTGCCTCTCGCACAGCTGCCTACTACCAGCAGGGAGCTCGTTTCGCCAAATGGTACGGATCAAATCTGAATTCCCCATGTTATTTTGGCATATAATTCTAGCTCCATAAGGTGTAAAATGTAACGTAATTACCAACTTGATGAACTAGGCGTACCGTTGTGAGCATCCCCAATGGCCCATCAGCTCTTGCAGTAAAGGAAGCAGCATGGGGTCTCGCTCGCTACGCTTCCATTGCACAAGTAAGAGAACTGATATGCTATGCAAGTTGATTTCATATTTGATTGACTAATTGCTATTAAGTTGCTACTTAGACCGCAGGGGTTTGTTTTGTGTCTAGTTAGGATGTGTTTTTTGATTGAGAAAGTGCTTGCTTCTTGATTCTTTAGGACAGTGGTTTGGTCCCAATTGTTGAGCCAGAGATCTTGCTTGACGGTGAACACACCATTGAAAGGACTTTCGAAGTTGCCTTGAAGGTGTGGGCCGAGGTTTTCTTCTACCTAGCCGAGAACAATGTCTTGTTCGAGGGTATCCTCCTCAAGCCAAGTATGGTTACTCCTGGTGCAGAGGCCAAGGAAAGAGCCACCCCTCAACAGGTTGCGGACTACACCCTCAAGCTCCTCCACAGGAGAATCCCCCCAGCTGTCCCCGGGATCATGGCAAGTGTTCGAAAAACTTGATACTAATTGTTTTTTTTCTTTTTTGTGACGAGAATATATCATGTACTGATGATGAAATTGTGTTTGTTGCGCAGTTTTTGTCTGGTGGACAATCTGAGGTCGAGGCAACCCTGAACTTGAACGCGATGAACCAATCGCCAAACCCATGGCACGTGTCGTTCTCCTACGCCAGAGCTCTCCAAAACACCTGTTTGAAGATATGGGGAGGCAGACCCGAGAACGTGAAGGCAGCTCAGGATGCTCTGCTCATCCGTGCCAAGGCCAACTCACTCGCACAGCTTGGCAAGTACACTGGAGAAGGAGAGTCCGAGGAGGCAAAGAAGGAATTGTTCGTCAAGGGCTATGTGTACTAAGTAATTTGAACCAACGCTGTAGATGATGAAGAACAAATAGCAGATGGTGATGTTGTTGATGTTAATGGAGGAAGGAGACATGGATCTCTTATGTGTGTAATGCCTTATAACCATGAAAGACTATTTTTGTTGATGAACATTTTATGTACTTTTCAGCAACTTAATAAGCTTCTTGATGATGAGTTAGTTGGCCCGTAGTTATTCAATCAGATATTTTCATGCTTGAAGTTTGCATCTTCGGTTCATAAGTTAACCTGAACCCCGAAAATTTTGCTACTTTCAGGCATAATTTTTTCGGAAATCCGTCAGCTTGATCCTTCGAAGCATATAGCTATTTGTCTGGAAAAAACTTGGAAATGTTTCAGCGATTTCTCTCAATCTGATAACATGGTTCGAATCATTAGACAACATCAAAATCTATCAAGATGACCGAGTTCGAATCAGTAGACTACATTAATACATCCCCACCATGTGTTTCTCAGGGATGTCTTCAACTACTGTTTCTTGAAAATGTTGTACGAAACGGGTGTTCCACATTCATGGTTATATGAGTAGCACCTGATGTAGAGAACATTAGACCCCCATTTCATGCAACGGGTATATGAAAAGTTTTCTCCCTCCTTGGATCGCCTTTGTGCATACACATAAACTATGTAAGTAATCCTGATTAAGTTCTCATTTAAAAGCCAAATCACATGAGTTTTTGGGGAAGCATAAAAAATTCAATTGAAACCAGTTCACATTTCCTTTCTAAGATTTGATAAAAATGTCATCGAAGTGCAAGTAAGACCGAATGTCAACAGCGGCATTGCATTTCGGTAACTTAACTTTGAACAAACTGTACAAATGACTCTTACTTTTCTCTCTTTCAAGCTAAACACATTGCTTGTGATAATACACAGTTAAAGAGTTTCATCTAATCTACTGTGCACGAGGAACGTGACAGACTGATGCTGATCCAAAGAAAGCGGAAGAAAGGTACAAATAAGAATACAAGTGCATAAGTCGTCAACCAAGATTCTGCAACGGTAGTTTGTCTAGAACATCTGCAGCCACAATGTAGAGGAAGAGAAGGGTTTGTAAATTTATTGGACAACGATGACAAAGAACAAAGATAATCTCATTAGATCAAAAACATGATCAGACAGAAAACAGAAATACAAATAGTTGGGGATCTTAAACAAGTTGTTTATGTCTACACTCGACCCATTTCAAAACAAGAACCGAAAAATATCAGCATATATGTGTTATTTGATAAACAGAGTTATTAACTTTCTCCCAACTATCTTTTCTTCGATTGAGTACACAGTATAATGGGAAGCCAATACAATCTCCACCTCTTTATTTCTAGAAAACCCTTAAAGATAGTAATGCTAAAATGCAAAGTGGAGGGAGAAGATGACCTCTCATATTCAGTTTCGGTTCGAAGATAGGCCATGAGCTCACATCACAGTTGAAATGAAGAAAAGAAATCCACGCAAAAAGGGTAATTCGATGAGAGATAGAGACATATGATTCAGCCATAAAGCCTATGTGTTACAGAAAATTTCTCCTATATCACACCAGACTACTAGCAGTCAGATATATATAAAGTCCTTTTCCCTCTAATTTATTTTATTTTTCTTCTTTCTCCTTGGGTTCCCTTATTAAGTTGACTTTTTTACAGCAAACATATGATCTATGTATATGTTACGTCATCATGAATAGCATAATTCATATCTTGTCAAGTGAATCTTCCCGGTGACACACGGGTTAAGGCTCACCACTCAAATAATACACCAACTTATGTGACCTTGCTTTGAAAACTATAGAAAGTTTGTAACTTTTTTTATGTCATTTGACTAAATGGAACCCTGCCCTTCCCACAAATGCACAACAGGTGCAATTTCCTTATAATGTCAACCATCTCTCAGTTCAAACTTATCATCCAAGTTCTTGGGGAAAAAAATACATTACCAAGAAGAAATTGCGGCTTTGCAAGCCTTAATTGTATCGTTTTCTGCTAGCAATTAAAGTTGCTCAAAACCAAATACGTTCTTTGGGACTGGTATCCAAATATCCCTCCTTGTTAGTGACCCAATATGAGAAAAGTTTCACTCATTTTCTAGCATTCTGAAAGCAAAAATCCAATGCAAATACCCATGTATTTTACATAAGCACGTGCTTGCAAACCATTGATTTGAACAATCCTTTTCATTTCTGAATTTAAACACATCAAAATCAATGCTAGAGAATTTTCCTGAGCTATAAGCAGCAATTTAACTTCATACAAGAAGATCTTGAAAATGTAAAACAAATGGATGAGGATAATATGATACGCAAATTGTACCTTTCTCCCTTTTCAGGCTATTTTTTGAAGGATCAAACTGGAACGACACTTACAGATTCGTCATTCACGCCATTTAGAACACCCACACCCTGTTCCTAAATATGAAGGCAAGATAAATGTTGTTTTGATTAGTCAAAATGCTTATAATTGCAAATAATTAAAGGAACAGAACTAGAGTTCACAACATTCAAACTGAATGTTTAGAAGACAAAGAATGCCTTGTTAATAAGAAGACAAGAATGCCTTGTTAAAGAACCCAACCGGATAGTAAAATCAACATGGGGAAATATATTTTTACCTGGTTATTTGAAGCTTGCCCGCGTATTCTTTGGGGCCTGGTATTAACATCAATCAATGTATTGTCTATCTTGTAGTCACCGTCAATATTGTTGTCTAGGACTGCAATTGGAGAGATATTGTGATTATGTTCACCCTCTTTTGGTTTTACATTGGGCAGCTGATTTTCGTCCCTTCGTACCTTCTTTTGGTCAAGTGGTTGAAGTCCTCGGCCAAGCTTATTCCCTGGAAACTATGGAGAAACGCCCCAAGAGAGAAAAGAAATTAATCCCTGGAGGCCTATATATATAACCTTAACCCGAACTTCCAGTAGAAAGACACAAACCTCAACTCTCTGCCTGAAGAGGAGATACCTCCCATGGGTTCTTTTCCCACCGACATGTACAATCATATCGCACTGCAGGCAAAGAGAACTACCATCTACCTCACAGTAAAAGAACGCTACATGTACGTTTTCC